>NW_007253789.1:536726-572738 GCF_000164805.1 Carlito syrichta
TAAACTGACAAGCTTCTGCAAGACCAAAGAAACCATCAAGAGAGTAGGGAGACAGCAGACTGGGAAAAAATATTTGCCAACACCAGGTCTGACAAAGGCTTAACATCCTGGATCTACAAGGAACTAAAACGTACTGAAAAGAAAAAAAAACAAACAACTCCATTATCAAACGGGCCAAAGATATGAAGCAGACACTTCCCAAAAGAGGACATCCGAGCAGCCAACAAACACATGAAGAAATGTTCAACCTCACTAATCATCAGGGAAATGCAAATCAAAACCACACTGAGATACTACCTAACTCCAGTCAGAATGGCAATTATCAACAACTCAAAAAATAACACCTGCTGGAGAGGGTGTGGCGAAAAGGGAACACTTCTACACTGTTGGTGGGAGTGTAAACTAGTGCAACCTCTGTGGAAAGCAGTTTGGCGATTCCTAAAGGCTCTAAATATCAACCTCCCATATGAGCCCGCAACCCCCCTACTGGGAATATACCCTGAATAACTCAAATCACTCTATAAGAAAGATACCTGCACACGTATGTTTATCGCAGTGTTGTTCACAATAGCAAGAACCTGGAAACAACCATGCTGCCCATCAAAAGAGGACTGGATTTTAAAAATGTGGTACATATACACAATGGAATACTACGTAGTCATAAAAAAGAACAAAATCATGAATTTTACAGCAACCTGGATGGAACTAGAGTCTATAATACTGAGTGACCTCTCACAGAAGCAAAGATCTGAGTATCACATGTTCTCACTCATATAATGGACCTTGAACATCCAATGTAATACTATAAGAAAATGACTGACAGTACTGGCAAACTATGGGGGGGATAGGATTAACAGTAGCAAATATCTGTCTGGAAGGGGAAACACCTCTTATCAACAGGGTGCTTGAATGAAATGTAATTGTACACCTAACCCTTAACTGTACCCCACAAAACCATAATAAAAAATATAGATAAAATTAAAAAAAAACTTGCATATTTTTGCATTTTCTTTGCTGTATACATTTTTGGATATGATATGCGAAAATGAATTGCTTCTTGCAATTTTGTGCTTTAGGTATCAGAATTGACTGCATTTTAAATCTACATATACAGAAATTCTTGGTTACAGAAATCTTTGTTTCTTTCTATATGAATTACTGACAAAGTAGGTTTTTTTCTAGGTGAAAACTTGAAGTCTCAATACCTCAAGTGCAACTAACATTTCAGAAATGATGCTGAAAGAGAAGATTTACAGGTGTCAAAACATGTTCTCTATCTAAAAGGGCAGTCCTTTCAAAGTTGTCAAGAAGAGAAATATTTTCTAAATACCTGTTCTATCTCTTTCCGAAACCTTTTTACCAGAGTAAGTACATGAGCCTCCCCAGAGCCGAGATCAGAGTCTGGGTAGATTTAGTCCCCAGAGTCCTGCGTCTAAGGGGCTAACATTTAACTGACTGTGGCCCAAGCTTTGTATCTGGAAAGTGGGATTAAGGCCAGTTTTCAGTGGCCTCAAGTTCAAAATTTTCCTGTGAACCATCCCAATATCACCTTCACTCTGTCAATAGCCTGTTATCAGATGGATTTAGACTGAATGCTTTCAAGCCTCCTACTAATTGTACAAAATAGGCTGATAATACCTACCTCATAGGGTTTTTGTCAGGAAGAAATTTGACACTACCCTAAAGCTTTAAAATCTTTACTTTATTCAAATTATTAATATTACTAACATTGGCAATATCCATGGAAACACATATAAACACCAAACACATAATAGACCAACAATAGCTTTTTATATTACCTTTTTTCTTTATGACTTTGAAAGTAGTCATATGTCATTGATATCTATGAGAGACATTTCTATAATTGTCTATGAGGGATATTATCCATGAGAAATTATCTATGAGAAAAATAAAACTCATTATAGTGTTATCAGCTTGTTCATCAACAGAGGAAAGGGAAGACAAATTGTAATACATTCATTGTCATATTGCCTGTAAAGTACTTTAAAACACTTCAGCGTTAAATAGTGTGATAAATGTGTGTATCTTGGTGAGTAATTATCTAATGAACTACAGTAACCCGAGATCCACACTATAGAAGTCTTGAAATAAGGCTTTGGATAGCCCAAATCTATGAAAAAAGAGTCATTAATTAGGATAAGAAATGATAGGAATAAATTTAATCTATGAAATTACTGATGTGAAGATTCATGGCTTACTGGAAAATATAAATGGACTAATAAGAAAGGCCTCAGTCTTAATGTTAGGAGACAGCTGGTTTGCGAACTGCCGGGCAAGACATTCAACATTATAAACTATGTATTATGAACAATGCCCCTCCCCCAAAGAGGTCCACATTATAAACCTGAACCTTTGGATGTGTTACCTCATACAGTAAAAGGGACTTTGCAGATGTGATCAAGTTAAGGATCTTGAAATTATCCTTGTTTATCCAGGTGAGCTTGAGGCAATCACAGAAGCTCTTAAAAGAGGGAGGCAGGAGGAGTCAGACAGCAACGTGACAATGGAAGTAGGGCAGGGAGAAATGACTTTGAAGATGGTGGAGGGGCCCACAAATCAAGGGTTCCAGATGGCCACCAGAAGCTGAGAAAGGTAAGCACATGGATTCTCCCTGCAAAGCCTACCACCGGAAGAAACCAGTCCTGTGGACTTTTAAATTTTATTTTAGTTCTGCACGATACATTTCAGAATACCTCCAGAACTGCAAGAGAATACATTGCTTTTATTTTAAGTCACTAAATTTGTGGTAATCTGTCATAGCAGCCGCAAGAAATTAATACATATACTCTTATCTGCTTTCTGGAGGGTGTGAAACTCTATACCTAGAATTGGCCTTATCTGTACCCATGTTGAGTAAAATCACCCATGTTGAGTAAATTCGATGATGCACCCAGCAAGAAGGGCAGGACTAGTTGAGAGAATGTTTTATGAAAACAACAGGGATTATCAGGGACAAAATCTCCTAATTTTTTCAGACATTTTTTGATTTTACAGTAAGATACCTAGCTAAGAATGGCCACATTTGAAAGCCACAAGAGCAAGATACATCCTGAAAACAAATGTTTCATTGTTCACCATTTTGCCTCGGTCAGCTTCACTGAATTGACAGCTTATGTAAGAAACTTGTGTGAATGTGTGTCTAAGGGTGTGAGAGGAGTTTGCTCTCCTCAAATTGCATCTAATTTTAATTTCTAGTGTAATTATGGAGTGTATATTTTAGTTGCCAGAAGATAACTAGAAAATGAAACAATTAAAAGCACCAAAGACTCATACTTTAAAAGAACAAACTGTCCTGTGTCAGACCATCTTGACTTTATGCAGCAGCTGTAAATTCCCACAGAGATAAGGTGGAGATATTGGGAAATCTTCCTAACCAGACAACTCACTCTTGCAAGCTTCACTACAGGGAGCCTGCATTGATCTCTGGACACTAGAGTCAAGCATTAGGCTTAAATAGTCATGTCAGGTCAAAAACCTCTCTGAAGACTAGAAGAGTTTGTGAAGATAATCAACATTTTGGGCAGATGATGGGAAAGACGGATACATTGAGTTATTGTGCCAGTATCCTCTCATAAAGGAAAGGGTGCAATAGATTTAAGGAAGATTGACATTGTATGTGATTCCAAGTATTACATTAAAAAAAACACAAAATTCCACTTCTTAAAGCATGGTGACCTGGGGATTTTGACTGACTCTCCCACTGAAAACAACTAAAGCCTTCCCCTAGAAGTAGATGAATAAACATTATTGAAAACTAATTAATGAGTTGTCAAATTAGCAAGGAATATTCAGAGGCTATAAACTGAGTGAAAGTGAGAACACAGAAAGAACAGACTACTGAAGTTGGTTTTTATCTTAAGAGCTCCTGCCTAGTGAGGAAACTTTGAGGTCTGGTCTTCTTCCCTTCATAGGGCAAGGTGGAGAGCCAGGGCCAGTCTTAGGTGGGCTTCTAGAAGAGAATCCCCCAATAAATCTGGGACCACATAAATCTATACATACAGTATAAGGGTCATGCAGAAATACCACCTTGAAGTTCAGATGACACTGAATATTTAAATTATCAGGCAGAGAATATAAAACATTTCAATCTGTTTACAGTAGAGGACATATGGGTATTCAATGTACTATTATTATGCTTGAAATTTTTATTGACATTTTATTCTTTCTCATAGTTGAGTTTTTGTTTGTTTGTTTGTTTGTTTTTGAGTTGGAGTCTCATTCTGTCACCCAGACTGGAGTGCAGTGGCTGCTTCCGGCCACCGCAGCCTCGACCTGCTGGGCTCCGGCAATCATTCTGCCTCAGCCTTCCAAGTAGCTGAAACTACAGGAAAGTCCTACCACGCCCAGCTAATTTTTTTGATTTATTGTAGAGATGAGGTCTCGCCAAGTTGCCCAGGCGGGTCAGGAACCCGCGGATTCAGGCAATTCACTCACCTTGGCCTCCCAAAGCACGGGATTATAGGCTGAGCCACCGAGCACGGCTCATAGTTGAGTTTTTTCAAACCAAAAGTCAGGAGGAAAACCTGAGGCTAGAAGTAAGCTTCCTTAACATGAAAAAGAAATTTTAAAAATATAGTAGATATCAGAGAAAAATCCCCTTGGGCTTCCAATAGGTGAAGAAGAAAAGTAAATATTTTGAAATAAACCAGAGCACTCTATTCCTTGAGCATACCCTCAAGGGAAATTATTTTACTAGAGCCTCACCCAGTAGTGTTTCACCACAGCCTAACTGACCTGGAGGAAGATAAATACTCAACTCCAGCTAACTCTAGCCATCCAGTACCACCTGACAGGGTGAAACATACAAAGTGAGGAGCACTTATAAAGTTCCAGCCCAGGGACACAGGCTCATTAAAATGCTAAGACCTGATCTTAGAACTATAGAAGTATTCTCTTCCCACACATTTTTACTTTGCACATCATACTTATCTTTTTTTTTTTTTTTTTGAGTTGGAGTCTCACTCTGTCGCCCAGACTGGAGTGCAGTGGCCACTCCCAGCCACCGCAGCCTCGACCTACTGGGCTCCAGCGATCCTTCCACCTCAGCCTTTCAAGTAGCTGGAACTACAGGAGTGCACTACCACACCCAGCTAATTTTTGATTTATTGTAGAGATGAGGTCTCGCCAAGTTGCCCAGGCGGGTCTCGAACCTGCAGGCTCAGGCAATCCACTCACCTCAGCCTCCCAAAGGCGCGGGATTACAGGCTGAGCCTACCAAGCCCAGCTTCATACTTATCTTTTAACAAAAAATTATGTGGCACACTAAAAGGCAAAAAAATGCTTACTTCTAGCCCTCAGGTTTTCTTCCAAACTTCTGGTTGGAAAAACCTCAAATATCAAAAAGGATCAGACATAGATATGGCAAGAATGTTGAAATTAGACCACAGATTTCAAACAACTAGCTAAAGGATCTAATGGAAAAAGTAGACAATATGTAAGCATAGATGGGTGATGTAAGCAGAAAGATGAAAATTCTAAGAAATAATTTTAAAATGCTAGAAACCAAAAACCCTGTAACAGAAAGGAATGCTTTTGATGGGTTGACTAGTAGACTAGACACAGCTTAGGAAAGAATCTCTGGGCCTGAGAATATATCAACTGAACCTCCAAAACTAAAAAATCAAGAGAAAAACTACTGAAAACAACAACAAAAAACTAGAACAGAATGTCCAAGAACTGTGGAAAAGCTACAGAAGGTATTACATGAAATAACAGAAAAAGAAGACAAAGAGAAAGAAATAGAAGAAATAAAGAAGCATGCGTTCACTTTGGCAGCACATATACTAAATACTTGAAGCAATGATGATGGAGAATTTCCTCAAATTTATGTCAGATAACAAGTCACAGTCCTAGGAAGCTCAGATAGCACTATAATTGTGAATACAAGTCACCCTTCATGTGTCAAAACCCACAGAATGTGGAACACCAAGCATAAACCCTAATGTAAATCATGGACTTTTAGGTAATAATAACGTGCCAATGTAGATTCATTGAGTGTAACAGACATATCACTCCAGTAGGAGATATTGATAGTGGAGAAGATTGGGTATGTGGCTGTGGGTGGCAAGAAAGGAGGAGATGGAAACATTAATTTCCACTCAACTTTGCTGTGAATCTAAAACTGCTCTAAAAAAAATAAAATCAGCAAAAAATTAAAAAATATATTTTATTTTAAATATGTGGGATACAATTCAGGGTTTGGTATACAAATTGTTCATTATAAAGATATCCTTATTGATGAGGTGTGCCCCCCTCCCCTGGCCAATCCCTTTCTTATCGAATTATGATACTGGTTCAAGGTGCACTTATGAGTGAGAACATATGATACTCGGTTTTTTGTTTCTGGGACAGATCACTCAGTATTATAGCCTCTAAGTCCATCCAAGTTCCTGCAAAGTTCATAATTTTCTCCTTTTTATGGCTACATAATATTCCATTGTGTATATGTTTGCAAAATTTATTTTAAAAGCGAAGTTACCATTTATAATAGCATCACAAATGCCAAACGGGTAGTAATATATCTAACAAAATCTGAGCAATAAGAACCCCCAAAAGCAATGAGGCGTGGAAACTTTTAGAGGTGATGAATACATCTACTATCTTGATTGTGATGATGGAGCCACTGTACACATATACAGGTAATAGAATGGTAACTTGGCAAAACCATTTTGTAAAACAGTTTGGCATTATCTGGCTAATTTGAGATGCTCATATTTAGTGATTGGTCAATTTCATCCCTGTCTAGGAGAAGCTCTTGCCCATAGGTACCAGGTCACATGCACCAGAGTGTCCCGTAGGGATGTTTTCATGGCAAAAAAATGAAACTCCTCCAATATCCATTCACAGTAGAATGAATTAATAGAATGTGGTATACTCATCTGATTAAGTATTAGATCATTGAAGATGAATGGATTACAGTTTGAATCAAAAACTTGATTGATTCTGAGGAACGAAATGCTACAGCAATAATTCTTCAGCAGGCAGTATGTTTACATTGATATAAAGACAAAGCCTACATAATTAAATAATGTATACTTTAGGGATATAAACTCTAGTAAAGTGAAGGGATATAAACTCTAGCAAAGTAAATGCATAATAACATTAAATTCTTAATAATGGTTACTTTTGAGGATGACACAATTGAATGTAATGCCCTGGAATACACCGGGCTTCAAAACTGATTGTAATGTTCTATTAGTTAAAATGGGTCATGGGTGTCCAGGTGTTTTTTGTGTTATTCTTATGCATGCATACTGAATAAAAATTATTTTGTATGTTGTCAATACTTAATTTAATGATGAAAGTAAAAATTGCTATGAAGTATTCACTTAGAGGAATTTCAATATGTCTACTCACTTTCTAAGGGTTATTTAAAAAATTGACCATAATATTTTTAAAAACATGTACTCTATTTCTAAATGCCATTTTAAAAAATAGCACTTTTCTGGAAAACTTTCTCCAGTATCTGCTTCTCTTAGTGGTTTTCTTCATAGATTCACCTAGACTTACTAACGACCAACTTTTGGAGAATGAATTCATTTATTGACTCAACCATAATTGCATTCTGCGCTTATTGAAAACTGTCTAGTCTACTGCCCCTCCTTTCTGCTGTGTCCCTTGCGAGGTGCACTGTCTTTTAATTACCCTGTGTATAACCCCTTCCTCTTTCTTTGTACAACTACGTACTACTCATCCTGTAGATCTGTTATTCTTTATGACTTTACTTCCTTTGGAAGCTTACTCTGCCTCCACTCCCATAAAGAAAGAACATTACAAACATGTTGAACGAATATGCACAATAAATGAAGGGATAAATGAACAAGACTACAGAACTCCTCTCAATATTAGCTAATAGTTCAATAGACAGTGGAAAATACAGGCAAATTGCATTGCCCAACAGCATAAATGATGAAATAGGGTGAGTTTTTAAGAAGTGTGAAATGTTTGCTAATTATGATTGATTGCAAATACTTGAAATAAGATAAACTAAAATCACATTTTTTATCTCTTTAAAAGTCAGTTTTCTTTTTAAAGGAACATGTTTATTAGTAAAGTCTACTGAAAGTGCCGTAGAACACTGCTTGTTCTCCAGTAGCAATGAGCTTACCTTGAACCCAGACCTTGGTTTCAAATGTAAATTTCCTGCTAAAAGAAACTTGGAATTTTTAAAAATAAATGATTGAATTCTCACATGCAGCAAGAAAGTGCATGTTGGGCCTAGAACATACTGTGTCAGAAAGTAAGGAAGTGATTGACCTGATAGGGATGTATCAAAAGTACATCAGAGCCCTGGAGGGTCTCCTGTTGGCCAACTTTGGGACAATTGGACATCAAAAGAATAATGATGGTAATGAATATAACACATTCAATTTAAAAATAATTCATGAGCCCATAGTCATGATAAAACAAACAAAGCAAAAGGGGTGGGGGAGAGGGAATATTCTTTTTTTATTAAAGTATGCTAGGTGATATGTATAATGGGAATTATAGAACGGGAAAAACAATCACCATTTTTCAGTCACAAATGTGATAATGGATTCAGGCAAGGAACATCAATGGGTGTTGAAACCATTGGGCAAAACGTTGTCGGGGAACAGAATATTTACACATTCTCCAAGTATAAAAATGTCACTTACTGAACTTATTAATTACTGAGGCACAAAGTCATCTTTTTAATAAAGAATCTGTCACACTCTACCTTAACCAAGTGGAATAATGTCACCAATAACAACAGAAAGAACCCATACTTGCTTCCTGAAGCGGCGTACAGAGAAGTACTAATATCGCCTATGTAATATTCTTGTCAAAACTGTTTAATCTAAATCTTTTCATAACAATAACGAGGCAGCCGGGCTTGGTGGCTCAGCCTATAATCCCGCACCTTTGGGAGGCTGAGTTGAGTGTATTGCCTGAGCCCGCGGGTTCGAGACCCGCCTGAGCAGCGAGACCTCATCTCCACAATAAATCAAAAAATCAGCTGGGCGTGGTGGCGCATGCCTGTACTTCCAGCTACTTGAAAGGTTGAGGTGGAAGGATCGCGGAGCCCAGCAGGCGAGGCTGCGGTGGCTGGGAGCGGCCACTGCACTCCAGTCTGGGCGACCGAGTGAGACTCCAACTCAAAAAAATAATAATAATAATAATGAGGCAAATTCAGTTGAGAGTCATTTTGGTTTGAACCCTTAAGATACATCAATAGAAAGGAAAGAATTGCCGTAAAGACCCCCAAAATGTGACAACCAAATGCAATATGTGATCCTTGTTTGCATTTTCAAAGAGGAAAAGCATAATGGGTGTTATAGGGACAAACTGAGGAAATTTGAAAATGTAGCATGTATCAGATAATGTTCTCATATCGATGTCAACTTTCCTCGGTGCCTTTATGATGTGTGGCTGGATAGGAGAATTATCTTGTTCTTGGTAGATTCATGCTGAAGAGGTGCGTTATTATGTTTTCCAGAGTGTTCAGCCAAATAGATATAGCTATACATATGGAATGCAATGAATATAGATATAAAAATTTGGTAATAACTTGACAATTGCTGAATTGAAGTTAAGATGTATGAGTGTTTGTAGAATATTCTTTCAATGTTTCAATACATTTTTTCAAAATTAATGATTGGGATCAAAAGAAACTTAAGACTTCCTGAAGGAAAAAAAAAAATAATTATTTGGGACAAGTTAAGGTCATGAATAAACCAAAGAATTTTCCAAAAGCAAACAAACAAAAACCCCATGTTTTAGATGATCTCTCTAGTTCTTTGTTGTTGTTTATTTGTTTGTTTTTTTAAATTTTGGAACTAATTCGTGAGCTCTTCCTGACTGACTAGTGGCTGAAGTTAATTCCCTACCAGGGTCCTTCTTTGAAGACACCATAAAGGGAATTATTTGTCATGCATACTAATGGCATATTGCAGATGCATGTGCAGACCTCTTTATAAGAAAGTTGAATGGGATCTTGTAGGATGTAGGTGGAAAACAACTTTATTCCTCACTCCACAGCAAATACACAGTCAACTCATCCACTGGATGAAGTTTCAGGTAGCTCTTAAAGTATGCTTGGTTCCTATCAGGTAAGAAACTGTCTCTATTTTCAAATCTTGATACATCCAATTCAATGGGCATAATATCCCAAACTCCACATTTGTTGATTTTAAATCTTCCTTACTCCCAACACCTCTCAAGGCTGAGGAAGCTGAAATGGGAAGGGAAAGAGAACATGTTGAAATTTTCCTTCCTTTCCTACTGACAGCTCTTTTGTCTCCTTCAGACATAGAATGGAGAAGAAGGGAGATTTGGCAGAATGTATTTTTCATAGATGACCACAACCTTATCTTTTGTTACACAAACTTTAATACAATGTGGTTTTGATGCTTTCTCATAAAAAAGTGAACTCTAATTTCAGCCATTCAAGTCTGGCTGAAGTGATGCTGTATGACTCTGAGACTGGGTAAGAAAAGACTTTGCAGCTTCCACCGTATCTTCTGGAACACTCCTGTTCAACCCTGAGCTGTCACAGATAACATCTGCCTCCCCTAAGGTCCCTACGTTGTGAAGAAGCCAAACCCAAGAAAAGGCCAGGTGCAGGTCTGCAGGTCCAATGAGTAATTCTAGTCTTCCAGACTCCTCAGTCAAAACTTCAGATATGTGAGTGAACAAGTCTTCAGTTGATTCTCTTCCCCAACCAACAAGTCAATTCCAGCTTTCCAGTCTTTCAGCTGAGTTTCCAGGTATTTACAGGACAGAAATAAGCCATCCCTAATGCTGCTCTTCTAAATGTCTCACCTTCAGAATCTATGAACATGATAGAATAGGTGTTTTGGGATAATATGTCACAAAGCAACTGCAACTGGAACAGAGAGATAAGAGATAGCTTGTGTTGACTGGTTGGGCTGGAATCTGGCACTAGTGCTTCCTTTATGTGGTAGATTCCAAATTTTGATTCTTTTGTATGGGCTCTCTGGAGGCTATTTCAGAGATCACTTCACTCCTACCTTTCCTTACTTTCTTCTCACAAGGGTTTCTCTTCATCTAATCAGAGGAGAAAAATTGCACATTTATAAATATTTCTTCTAAAGTCCTATAATTACTTGTCTTTCAACTCCCTAATTCTTAGTATTTTCTTAGCCTAGAGGTGGATAATGGAATTATATTGGCAAAACGATTTTTATTCGACTCCCTGCAAGTCCCAGGGAGATGGCCTTGCTTCTCAGTTTAAGAATATTAGGATACTTATCAATTGAATGTTCTCACATTTAATTCTAAATCTCCAGATCACAGGAAATATAACTTTACATGAGTACAGTATTTAGTTTTAACTCCCATCGGATACATTTGAAAATTCATATTGCTTTTCCCACTCTATTGACCTGTGTAGACAAAATTCTAATGCACTAGGTACAGACAAAATTCTAATGTACTATGATTTTGAGATATTATAATTCTGGTGCCTAATAAATATTATCAATAGTTTACAAACCAAATTTTAAACATTCTTTTCATTACAAATGGTCTTTTATATATATATGTATATGTCAAAATCCCTAATGCATTATTCTTTTAGTATTTAAATAAGTTTTTCTTTCTAGAATAGTTTTAGATTTACAGAAAAGTCACAAATACAGAATTTCTATATACCCTACACATTTTGGAGATTATTATTAATGTCTTGCATTATTATGGTATATTTGTCAAGACAAATGAGCCAACATTGATGCATTTTTATTATCAAAATTCTGTACTTTTGTTTAGTTTTCATCATTAATAGTTTTTCCCTAATGCCCTTTTTTGTTCCAGGTTCTCATTTAAAATCAAACATTGCATTTAGTCGTCATGTCTCCTTAGGCACCTCTGGGTTATGACTAGTTTTCAGACTTTCATTGGTTTTTATGACCTTGACAGTTCTGAGGAGGATTTGCTGTGTATTTTGTAGAATAACCCTTGTGTTGAGTTTATCTGATAATTTTTTCATAGTTAGGCTGGGATTATGAGTTTTGGGAAGGAAGGATACACATTATCAACATGACATTTCACTCCTGATAACTTTGATTTTTGATGTCTAAGGTAGTTTTGGTCAAATTTCTCCACAATATATTTTCCTTTCCTTTCCTTTCCATACTATACTTTTAAAAAATAAGTCATTAAAAGTAGACCATAATTTAGCAGTAGGGAGTTTTGTTTCATCCCATTGAGGGAGGCATTTCTACATAAATTATTTAGAATTATGCATGTGAGATTTTATCTGTTCTGGCCCACTTATTTTTTAAATCATTATTCATATCATATGAACTCAAAGATATTTATTCTACACTTTGGGTTGTACTCCAACACTATGATATTTATTTATTTTTGCTTATACTTTTCTAACTTTGGCTGTTGGGAGCCCTTTCAGTTGGCTCCTGTGTCCTTTTGACATACCTTTCATTGTTTTGAGCACTTCCTTACTTTCTGGAACAACATGATACTCCAAGCCCAGATTGTACAGTCCTTGATCAGCCCTAAAAGCAGCCATTTCTCCAAGGAGTCTTAATTTCTTTTATTGATCCCAATATACAATACATTAAATATATACACATGATATAGATAAGCAAACACAAGTTCTAGTTTCATGTCCCCCTTTTCTATTTTTTTTATAGTTTATAACACAAATAATCAGTTGTGACATTTTTGTTATTAGTGAAACGTCTAGCAGAATGCAGAAAAATTGAAGGAACTCCTCCAAGTCTTTGCTTTTTAATTCTGATTGTACATTTCAATGTCCTGGAGAAGTTTAAAAATATATAGATTTTAGGACATTTCTAAAACCAATTAAGTGAAGATATCTGGATGTGGTGCCCAAGCATGAGAATACATATTTTTAAAATTCTCTAAGTTTTCTAATTTGCAGTCCTCTTGGGCATCACTGGATTAAGTCTCATTTCTATCAAATTCATGATGACAAATTTCAACTCTTAATGCTGTTTTGTCAAGAATAGATTTCAGGGCTAATTTCATCATTCTTAAAGTCTCCCCCAACATGGAAAATGAAATAAATTGAACATGCATATTAATTCACAAAGTATTTTGTTGCTCTGGCAAACCAGATTCATATAGGCTCTGAAATATAGATATTTTAATGTATTAAACATTTACTGTTGAACAACTGCAAATCAAATGCCACAAACTATATTTTCTGGAAAAACAACAATATTCACACTAGTTGAAAAATTGTGCATCCTATATTGATTATAGCATTTATAACTAATAGATTCCTAGTTGAAGAAAGAAATATGTGGTACGAATTTGATCAGCTCATTCAGTATCTCATAACCCAATAGGTAGAAAGTAAAATTTGAAAGCGTTTTCCAAAGGATGAGCAGTTTGTACAATGTCGGAAATGGCCAAACTGTAGGTAGAGAGCAGTGACCTGTAGATGGATGCGATGCCTGGCAAGGGGGGGGGGGGGGGGCTTCTGCAGATGAAGGTAGGCAGCGGGACCTGGAAGCCATCCCTGTGTCCCTCCCGCAGCGGGGCCCCACCACAGCTCAAGGCGGAAGGCCCACGAAGGAGGAGGACGTCCAGTCGGGAAGGAAACCGAGGCTTACTAATGGGTCCAACCCTGGGGAGTAGCCAGGCCAGGTCGCCAGCCCAGACTTCAGGAGCGAAGATGATGGCGAGGAGTTCGACGACTGGGAGGATAACTACGACTAACCAGGAGACGAGTAGCTGAGTGGTGCCGGCTACAAAGTATCAGCAGTCCTTGAAGGAGCTAACAAGATGTTTCTGAGATCATCCAGGGGGAGAGATGCAACCCTGGATGGCAGGTGCCAGAGGCATTACGAGAAGACCCCGTTTGATCAGTAGCGTTTATGGAAGACCTTTTTCATTTATGGTTGTCAACCGTTTGAGTGAAGAACTCAGCTGTGATGAGATTATTGACAGAGAGTAGTTAAATGCTATCAAAAGAAGAGGAAACAACTTGAGGAGAGACTCAACTTTCCACTATCTTTTTGGGTTCATTCCAAATAGTTCGGTGCCATTGAAAAACTTAATCCTTAAAAAAAAAAGTGTGTTTTCATTTTTCAGAACAAAAGACAATAGGACAGTGACTGCACAGTTGTAGAAAAGGAAGACAATCATTAAAGAAAAGGGCACTTAGGACCATTAAAATCTGTTCTAAAGAATGTAGTGAAACACTTTCGGCTTTGACTTTGATATTGATTCAGATTATTTTCCTTACCTTGGGGAAAATATATTTCATATTTGCTTCACTGGAAAGATGGTTTTGCAGGAGTAAGTCCTGACCAAGACAAACTGCCAATAAAAGAGCCCCACTGTTGCTAATTATATAATGAGAAAAACACTATCCAACTAGAACACAAGATATCCTTTGAGTTATTTGGATGGAAACCCTGTTAAGAAAATGGTTGAAAATGCCACTTTGTGATCTATTCAAGCTGTAATTATCAAAGGCTAAATTTTCAATGTAAGATAAATGGAATATTCTTCATTGTCCCAAAAGGATGAGTAACTTAAAAGAAATATGTATCGCATGTGTTGTATCTTAAAATGTTTTTCCAAGAACATCTAACATTTTTTGTACATGTATCTTGGTCATTTATAAAACGACTGTGATCTATAATTCAAGAAAATTCATTGTTGTAACTTTTTAAAAATAAAAAAATTAAAACATCCTTAATAAAAAAAGTTCCAAATCATTAAAATGTATGTGAAAGTGCAAAGAAAACTAACTACTTCTAATATCCTTATATACTAGAGAAATTTAGTTTTGCTTGCTCTCTGTTTCCATTTAACTTGACAGGTGAAAGACTTTAGTTGAACTTCATATTGTAAGAATTGGTAGTGAAAATTGTCAAGTAAAAGGAAAGTCATATCTAAAAAGAAAATTGCCCAGAAATTGTCTTGGTGTCTGAAGTTTTCCTCTGTCTTCTTCTCTAACTAAGCTTGTTATTTGTTATGTACCAGCATTAGAGACTTTACAATCTCTTGCTCTGTGTATATATAAAAAAAGAAAGTAAAATGTATTTAGCTGTGTATTTCAATAGTTATTCAGCACTATGCAAGATATTGAGGAAAAGAAAACTTCCCTTCCTTGATGAACTTTGTAAGTAATGGATTCTAATGGGAATTTTTCATACTTTGAGATAAACCAAACTTTTTCTCATTCTCCATGGCTGAAACCGAATCTCTTATAGGAGCCCTACAAAAATCTGGGTTTTCTATGTTTTCATACTTACTCAATTTGGATACTGCTTTTAAGTAAGGCTATACTATGTTATACCTTTAATTTAGCTAAAGACCTGAGAGAATGAGAGATCTTGTTCCACCCATAAGAAAGGAAAGAGGATGTGAGGTGGTGAATCCAATACCTTAAGACCTAGGACAGGTGGTGGCATGCACCATTTCTAGTCACATTCCATTGGTAAGAACATAGTCAGATAGCCATACCTAATTGCAAGAAAGGCTGGGGAATGTTGTCTTTTTCTTGGTAGTCCCATGGCTGGGCAAAAGGGATATATAGTTGAGAAGACTTCTAAGAGTCTACACTGAGAACTCAGGATTCCAGGAGTTATAGAGGCTCTCAATGGAAGGAGCTACTTCAAAAAGCACAACTATTCAGGAGACCAAAGTTGAAAGTCCCAAGAGAGAGATTCCAACAATGTGGATGGGGGTTTATGGGACATGACTGCTGGGCAGGGGAGGCAAAATAAAATATGTGGGCAAAGAAGCTTCCAGGAGTTTTAGGGTACCTCATGGAACAATTAAACTTACAGTCGCCCTGCAAATGAAAACTGTGAGTGAGAGAGAATTCCCCAAATGGAAACTGGGATACTGTTAGGGAAGGAGAACGCATTCTGTGTCCACACTGCCACACTTATCCACCAACTGCCTTTAAGGGAGATGGAGAATAAACATATGAACAAATAATTATGCAATAGACAAATACAATGTGATGAGTTCTTTAGTAGAAGAAACAAGGGAAGAACTTCCAAATGATTTCCAGGATGCTTATGGGTGAGGACACAGAGGAAGTCAATTTTAACCTGAGTCTTAAAGGCTCAGTAGAAATTTTCCACTTGCAAAAAAGAAGGATGTACACTAGGGCAAAGATATAGTTTTGAACAGGGGTCAATCCAGGGACCTCTTTTGGAAAAACAATACAACTTTATGAATTCGAAATTAATATATGAAAATATTTTTAAAAATGAGAGTACATATTACAACACATTATTGGAGTCTTGGAAACTTTAAATCCCTTCCTTTTGAGATCCCTTTAAGCAATTAACAGAAACACTTGTGTCAAAATATCTCCTAATTGCAACCTGACTTCCTTTTCCTTCCTAGAATATCCAGAATTCCCAGCAACTTTCAGCATACACAGTGAGGAACTAAGATGCTTTCTGTTTCACAAACTTTAAGAGTAATTTATTTAGGATGTGAAATGTGTCCTGGGTTTCAGGAGCTCCACATAAGTTGATTTTCTGGAATCCAGGCAATTCTTCATTATAGTTAGAGCTTAGGATTGACATATAGACAAAAGTCAATAGCGAAGGATTTTATATGGTATCCTGTGGAGCTTGAACTGTCTTGTAGATTTTGAAGGATTTTGTATGATAAAGTTACATGATTTAAATTCACATTTTAGGAAAACATCTTTGAAACATTTGGAGACTAGGTAGAAGGCCAGAGGGATGGTTTTAGAAAGTATTTATTGGGAACCATTTATAATAGCCTGAAAATAAATAGGATTTCTGAAAATTGGGAGAAGAAAGAGTGGATTAAAGAAATAACTGCAGAACAGAATGAACAGGAACCTAGATAAAGGCACAGGTATTCAGTAACTAACTGAATACAATAAAAACAGATGTCCTTATAAATATGAATACAGGATAAATATTAACTTACACATTTATATTTTAAATATTTATCTCGTATTAATGTAAATTAATGCTAATTTTATGTTTTACAAATACAAGAGATTTATTTTGTATTTATGTTTATGTAAGTGAGAAAAGAAGGAGAAATAGTATGAATATATAGTAGGAAAGATAGGTGAACATACTTCTTTAAAAGGCTAGATTATAATCATTCTGGCTGGAAGGAAGCATTTACTAATTAGGTAATGTGTTCCTTAATAAGGAGAAAATTATTTTTAAAAGCAGAGAGTGAGAGATACCCCATAAGTATAATTATTATTTAATTTGATACATAGTATAATATCTATGTTATATCTTAATAAGTATGACAACATTTTTTACAGTTTAGCAAGAGAAAATAAAAAATTGATTTTAGCAATTAACCTTATCCACATGTAAATGAGATTAATTAGTAGTTTTTCCTTTCTAATCTTTTGGGGAAAGCAGATAATTATAATTATACTGTTCATGCAAATTGTATCCAAATATGCAAAAGGACACAGTAGTTTGCAAATTAAAGCTCAAATGAGAAAATTTTCTAAAATTTACCTTTAGAATACTAAGATAAGCAATTAGAAAATGTAAATGACATATTATAAACAAATATAAACATTTTTTCAAGGGAACTAGCTTTTTATTTAACTTTACTAATACATTAGCTCCTCAATTGGAGTAACCCAACAATATTAAAATATTTCTTTTAATTGTAATAAACATGTTTTAATAAAGTAAAAAAAAAATTGAAATATATTTTCTTCACAAAAATAGAGTTTATCTGAAAAACCTCTCAGCATGAGGCCAAAAGGACAAGTT
Source organism: Carlito syrichta (assembly GCF_000164805.1). NCBI lineage: Eukaryota > Metazoa > Chordata > Mammalia > Primates > Tarsiidae > Carlito > Carlito syrichta. The sequence continues at coordinate 554,474 of NW_007253789.1, forward strand.
TGATCTCTATTCTCTGGAAAAGGACGTAGAAACTAATTTAATATTGTTATGAGACTAACAGAATGTTGATATTTGGATTCATTATTTTTTCCAACACATTCATTACAGAAGGGGTAAAAAACATCTCTCCTTTGTCAAGATTTTGAAGTTATTTGCTAACTTTCTCTTAATGATTTTTTTCCCATCTCTTTTTATTGTGGAGAAATAAAATGCACACTTTATTTGCGAAAGAGAGAGTTTTGTCTTTGTCAATTTTAGAGACCATTGGAATAAAATCCCTGCTCATTCTTTGAGTGAAGTGATTAGGATATGCAGTTATTGATTTATTTAATGAACAAACTTGTATTTAATATTTACTATGTGACAAGATCTAACATAGACCCTTTGGGAAAGGAAGAGGCATGTATACAAAGAGATTCCATGATATGAAAAGTTCTGTAACACAGGCCTATACAAAGGAGTGCAGAGGCATAAACAACTAACTTTTGGGAAAGGAGGTGCCAAAAAATTACTGGTGGAAGAAAAAAGTAGGAGAAAGCATGGCAGGTAGATAGGGGAACATCTGCAAGATCATGTTAAAAAATGTATACCTAGCCGGGCTCGGTGGCTCAGCCTGTAATCCCGCGCCTTTGGGAGGCTGAGATGAGTGGATTGCCTGAGCCTGCGGGTTCGAGACCCGCCTGGGCAGCAAGACCTCATCTCTGCAATAAAGCAAAAAATCAGCTGGGCGTGGTAGCGCATGCCTGTAATTCCGGCTACTCGGAAGGCTGAGGCGGAAGCATCGCCGGAGCCCAGCAGGTCGAGGCTGCGGTGGCCGGGAGCGGCCACTGCACTCCAGTCTGGGCAACAGAGTGAGACTCCAACTCAAAAAAAAAAAAAAATGTATACCTATTTTAAGAAAGGAAAAAAAATCATATTTAAATGGTGATATTCAATATATGCTGAGAACAAAAGATGAATACAAGTCACATTTGACTTCTATAATTATAAGAGTTGCTCAAAGTGGTTACCATCAGCATCCAGACACGTCTGAGGATGGTGAACTACTGCAATATTTGTTGCTGTGTGAGGCCTCTTGGATCCTCCCTTATGCACTTCACACACAGTCTCACGTTTCTCATACTTAGTTCCTTAGGAAGAGTCAGGACTTCTGCTGTGAAGGGTTGAGTGTCTCCTATGGTTGAACATGAGTTGGTGGGAAAGGAGAATTATGTGAAACATCTCTGTAAGATGCCAAGTACAGTAGTATAAGACAATGGTGCAGGACCAAGACTTACCCAGACTTGTGTAGCAAAAGAAACAATTCCAATGGTCAATGATTATGTTTATATGAAGCATAGAAAGAAATGATACGGTGTAACAGTGATTATGAGTATCATCTAAGGATTCAGGATTGTCATTTAATATAATGGAGTGGAGAGATATTGGATATTGGATAACCTACCTGCCAGATATGTGGTTAATTACAAGCAGTTTCCATTTGATTATGCATGTTAAAGAAGTATGCCTGGGGCAAATACATTTTGCATCTTTACCCAAGATTACCAGAAAATCAAGAATCCTTGTGCAGCCCATATTTCTATGGTTATATGACTATAATCCTGTTGAGGCATTGGTGTCGGGATAAGAGCAACATCCCAGACATCTGTCCTGATTTAAAGATTATCAGCTGAGTCTGATACAGTTGCATTTTAAGGGATTTTACAAAATACTTAAAAAGCCTAATGCAGAAAGAGTAGTTAGCAGAGGTTTAGGATTGAGAAGAGGTTCAGTGCAGCCTTATTTTATTTGCTGAAGTGCTAAGTTCCTTGGGAATACCCATGAGAATACTGAGAGAGGAAGAGTAATAAAGATGATTTTTATGACCCCCTTTCCAGAAACCAAATTTTCAGAACTACTGACTTCGTTTTAGAGGGACAGCAGCACACAATGTCTGGGCATGGCATAAGATAGTCCCAAGCTCCAAACTCCAAATTTATAGACAGGCAACCTGAGACATGGGCTGATGTTCTGTGTCAGGTGACATGGGATGTGTGCAAGACTATTCCACTTGTAATGGGAAAGATAAATTACCAGAGTATGCTGGGGTGGAAGTATTTGATCTCTGGCTACAACATTTTACTAAATTGAGCTTCGATGTCATGCCTTGGAAACCGAGGAATGCTAATGGTTTATGGACACTCTTACAGGCTCTGACTGTGAAGCAATTTCTTTACTCCGAGGGGATGAAGTTTCACTGACAGAGGCATTGCAATGCAGCAGAACGAGTCTTCAAATTTCGTTTCTAGGAACTAATCCCTATCGCTTCAATTCACAACAAAATGACTCTGACTTTTACTCTATGTCTTAAGGCAAGATTGTTGATATAGAATATCACTCAAAGATATCAGATACTATCAGAATCAGCCATCATACTCATGGTTCTGGTATTTTTTTTTTCCTTTTTAAAATTTATGGCAGAAGCTACCTATCCCCCCCAGATCTGCATCCAACCCTGGGGCCAACAGACAACATGAGGGCAGGTCTCACTACCCTCAACCATGGGCTACCCCTTTCCTATTTGGAGATATCTTTAGGAGTCTTACAATTTTTGGCCAGATCCAAATTCTGCCCATTTCTCTGTGACTTTGTTATCCCCGGTACCAATTTCCTTTAATATTCTTTGGACAAAACCACCAGAAACTCACTCTAATAAGTTTTTCATAAAAGTGATTGGCTGGTAGCTCAGCAAAATTGAACAGAGATGAACTACCAAATCTTAAGATATATATGACCATTGCTATTCTGGGAACCTCAGAACAAGTTTTTATAACTTTTTTCTTTGGGGACCTGCTGTCAAGTGACATGAGAAAATATTAAAATTAAATTTCCTAGGAGAAAAAAAAGAAAAAAAACAGATTCGCTTTATTTGGATTGTTCTATCTTTAAGGTCGGAAGACTGGGTCTATTAGAAGAAGAGCAAGAGGAGGATTAAGAGTTCTGGGCTGAATAATCAGTAGCCAATATAACTCATCGTGTTTCCCTGAATACCTGAAGATTCTAGTGACTTACCTTGGAATGTACTTAAAATTATTTATTATAGCCGGGCTTGGTGGCTCAGCCTGTAATCCCGCGACTTTGGGAGGCTGAGGTGAGTGGATTGCCTGAGCCCGCGGGTTCGAGACCCGCCTGGGCAGCGAGATCTCATCTCTACAATAAATCAAAAAATCAGCCGGGCGTGGTAGCACACGCCTGTAATTCTGGCTACTCAGAAAGCTGAGACGGAAGGATCGCTGGAGCCTAGCAGGCAAGGCTGCGGTGACTGGGAGCGGCCACTGCACTCTAGTCTGGGCGACCGAGTGAAACTCCAACTCAAAAAAAAAAAAAATTATTTATTATGATTTGAATGTTGGTGTCCCCCTCACACCTCAAATTCGTGTATTAGAACCCAATGCCCAGTGTGATGATAATAAGAGGTAGACACTGTTGAAAAGTAATTATGAGGGTTTTGCCCTCATTACTGGGATTAGCGCCTTTATAAGAGGTTGAAGGTAGCAGTCTGGTCCCTTCCACACATGAGGACACATAGAAGGTGCCATCTATGAGGACAGGTTATCACCAAACACTGAATCTTCTAGTGCCTTGATCTCAGATGTCCCAGTCTTGAGAACTGTAAGAAATAAATTTCTATTGTTTATAGACTATCCAGGCTAAGGTACTTTGTCACAGTAGCCAAAATAGACTAAGATAATTATTCTTCCAAAAATAGTAAGGAATATTTTGGGGTCATACAATTTTGCAGTCTGTACTCTTTAATAATTTGTGTGTACATATACATGAAGTAAATGAACAGAATTATTTATATCATCAGTTATTGAGAAATGTATACTTGGCTCATATCTACATACAGAATGCATGGTTTTGGCTTCATCCTGGCTGTTTCTGCTAATTATGGTGATGATAACAGTTTCAGCAATTCCTAATTGTGTGGCTTTCCACAAATTACTTAACTTTTCTGAGCTAGTTTCTTCTTTTGTAAAGTGGAAACAACTATTGTATATATTAGCATAAAATATGTAAATTGTACTTCTAAGATGGTGCTCTGTGATTGGAGCCGTCATTCCTTTAGACTAACAACTGGTTCCTCTGTTTTGCTTTCTTGGATTCATAGAATGGGCAACATGATTTTTTCAGACACCAATTTTGAATCTGGCCACTCCTAAACTCTGCTTAAGAAATTTTCCTGCCTTGATATTTAATTCATAGGAAGATTACATGGTTTGAAGTGATATTAGAGAAGGTACCTTATTATTTATGCATATTATGAATTATTCTTGGATATTTGCTATGTGTGTATTTAAAGCGACCATATTTTCAGAATTATATTTCTACATTAAAATAAGACATAAACTCTATAATATTCATTAAGTAAATATGATAATAAACATGTTTATTACTGGCCAGGTGTGGTGGCTCAAGCCTATAATCCCAGTACTTTGGGAGACCAAGGTGAGAGAATTGCTTGAGTCCAGGAGTTCAATATCAGCCTGGGTAACTAGGCAAGACCTCATCCTCACAATAAATCCATCCAAAAAAATTAGCCGAGCGTGGTGATGCATGCCTGTGGTTCCAGCTACGTGGAAGGCTGAGGTGGAAGGATTGCCTGAGCCCAGCAGGCTGAGGCTGCAGTGGCCATGAGCGTGCCACTGCACTCCAGCCTGGGTGACAGAGTGAGACTCTGACTAAAAAAAAAAAAAAAAAAAATTTTATTACTGAGGACATTTTTATGGCATGCTTTTATGGCACTTTATCAGTAAAGAGCCTGAATTTTCAATCTATTTGACCTAAAGCCTGCATATAATGTAAATAATTGTATTATATGTTTATATATTTTGTCTAGTCTTGTTGTCATTGTAATATTTCTAAGTTAGCTGTCAGCATCAAGGCTATGTTTATTGTAAAACCCTAAGGGTCAAGAATGCCTTATTTAATTTCATGTGTATTACTCTAGTCAAATATTGTTGTCTCAGTTATCTGGTGCTTATAACAAATCACCCCAAAACTTAGTGGCTGTATTAATTTGCTAGGGCGGCAAACAAAATACAATAGATTGGGTGATTTCACTAGCAGAAATCAATTTTCTCACAGTTCTGGAGGCTGGAAATTCAGCATCAGGGTTTTGGCAACTTTGATGTCTCCCAAGGCCTCCCTTGTTGGCTTGCAGATGCTACCTTTTTAATGTGTCCTCACATAACTTTTCTTCTGTGTGCAAGCACTCCTGTTGTCTCTTGTTATAGGAGCACCCGTCAGGGGTTTAGGTCTCACCCTTCCAGTCTCCTTTTAATCACCTCTTTAAAAATCCTTGTCTCCAAATACAGTTACATTCTGAGCCATTGGGAGTTAGGATTTCAACATTTAAATGGGGGAGGGGGGCACAGTTCAATCCTTAATAGTGGCTAAACCGACAAAATCTCTCTCTCTCTCTCTCTCTCTCTCTCTGAGTCAGATTTTCACTCTGTCACCCAGGCTGGAATGCAGTGGCATAACAAATTTCATCACAGCCTTGACCTTCTGGCTCAGGCAATTCTCCCACCTTGGCCTCCCAAAGTGCTGGGATTACAGACATGAACCACCATGCCTGGCTAGCAATAATTATTTATTATCTCTCAAGGTTGGTGTGGGTTGGAGACTTGGACAAGGCACAGTGGACACAGATATTTCTTGCTCCACAGTTTCTGGGGACTTAGCTTGAAGTCTTAAAGGCTGGAAGATAGAATTCCCTGAAGGTGTCTTCATTCCTGTCCAGCCTACTGCAGTCTGGAGCTGTTGCTTAGACATCGCCTTGTGTCTATGCTTCCTCACAACATGGCTGCTGGATTCTAGCATTCTGAGAGAGAGAGAGAGAGAGAGAGAGAGAAACAAACAGAAGTTAGTTCTATTGCCTTTTATTATCTATCCTCAGAAGACCTGTGGCATCACTTCTGCTGTATATTACTGATCAAGACAGTTACAAATGTTTTCCCGGATTTAACAGGAGGGAACATGGACCCCACTCTTAGTGGGAAGAATGTCAATCATGTTGGAAGAAGAGTATGGGAGATGGAATATATACATAAATGTAATTTAAAGATAGCAATATTAATATATTTTAATATTATATATGTGTGCGTTCTTGTGGCCATCTATGGAAAATACAATCTATCACAGTCACATGGAGCTTTTCATGTAAAACTACATGGTATTCATAAACTCTTGTAATAGAAGTTGTCTTCTCAGGATTATTATTTGCTTCTTCTGTCCACATCATGGAGGAATCCCCATTAAGTGTTCTGCCATGTATATATAATGAGACTTTGGGTCAGAGCTTAGCTCTTGACACAAAATGAGCCTATTGTTGACTTTCTTATTATTCTTGCTCTTATGGTTAATTTTCTGAATTTGGGGGCACGATAAACTCAATTAACATTTAGTGGCTGAAGATATAAGATGTTGCTATAGGTTTAATTGCATTCCCCTAAAATCCATATGTTGAAGTTCTAACCCCTTTGTACCCTTGCACGTCAGAATCTGACTTTCCTTGAAATAGTGACATTGCAAATGTGATTATTTATGGTAAGATGGGGTCACACTGAAGTAGGGTGGGATTGCTAATTCAGTATTGCTGATGGTTTTATTAAAAGGGAAAATTTGTTGAAATTAGATCTTTGTCTTACATCATATGCAAAAATCAACTTAGAATGGATTAAAAATTTAAGTGTAAGACCTGAAACTACAAGACTGCACCAAACTGAAAAGATTTTTCATAGCAAAGGAAACAACAAAACAAAAAAGCAATCTATGAGATAAAAGAAAATATTTGCAACCACATATCTAATCAGGGGTATATCATTGGTATATAAGGGACTTAAAAAACTCAAATAGTCTTCCCTTAAAAATGGGCAAAGGACAGGAATAGACACATCTCTAAAGAATAAGTGTCCAATAAATACATTAAAAATGTGCTCAGCATCACCAATCATCAGGGAAATGCAAATCAAAACCACGATGTGATATTACCTTACACCTGTTTGAATGGCTATTATCCAAAAGTCAAAAGATGGTGATGGTGATATATTGCAAAAATGAAACCCTTATATATTTTTTGTGGGAATATACATTGGTACAGCCATTATGAAAAAGTTTGGATTTTCCTCAAAAAATTAGAACTACAACTACCATATGAGCCAGCAATCCCATAACTAGATATATATCTGAAGGAAATAAAATTAGTCTCTTGAAGAGAGATGTGTATACCTATGTTCATTTCAGCATTATTCACAGTAGCTAAGATATAGAAACAACCTAAGTGTTCATTGACAGATGAATAGACACATTTTGCTATATAAAGTCATATACTACATAATGATGCTTTGGTCAACGACAGACTGCATATATGTTGATGGTCCCATAAGATTATAGTGGGACTGAAAAGTCCCTATTGCCTAGTGTTGGTGATCTTGACCCTATGTAGGCCTAGGCTGAGGTGGTTTTTTAAACAAAAGTGTTTAAAGAATAAAAAAATGAAAAAATAAAAATTGGAAGAAGCTTATAGAATAAGTATATAAAGAAATAAAATATTTTTGCACAACTGTTCACTGTGTTTTTGTTTTGTGTTATTACACTTAGATAACCAAGTATTATTACAAAAAGTCAAAAAGTTTACCAAAAAAGTTTATAATGGAAAAAAGTTAAAGTAAGCTAAGGTTAATTTATTATTGAAGAAAAAAATATTTTGAGACTAAATTTAGTATAGCCTAACGTACAGCATTGTAAGTCTACATTAGTGTACAGCAATGGCCTAGGCCTTCCTCTCTACTTGTCACTCACTGACTCATCCAGAACAACTTTCAGTCCCCCAATTTCAATTTATAATAAGTCCCCTAACTGTGTACCATTTTTAATATCATATTTTTACTGTGTCTTTTCTGTGTTTAAATATGTTTACATATGCAAAAACTTATCATATGTTACAACTGCCTATTGCTTTCAGTACAATAGCATGCTATATAGATTTGTCACCTAGAAGTAATAAGTGATATATATATATATCCCGGAAGACATTTGTAATAAAATATATTAATATTGCTATCTTTAAATTATATATACATATAAATATATATGTATATATTTCATCTCCCATGCTCTTCTTCCAACATGATTGACATTCTTCCCACTAAGAGGGAGGTCCTTGTTCCTTCCTGTTAAATCTGGGAAGACATTTGTAACTGCCTTGATCAGTAATATACAGCAGAAATGATGCCATATGTCTTCCAAGGCTAGATAATGAAAGGCAATAGAGCTTCCGCTTGGTTTTGTCTCTCTCTTTCTCCTGGAATGCTAGAACCCAGCAGCCATGTTGTGGGGAAGCATAGACACAAGGCGGTGTCTAGTCAATAGCTCCAGGTTGCAGCAAGCTGGACAGGAATGAATATATATCATCAGGGGATTCTATCTTCCAGTCTTCAAGACTTCTAAGTCCCCAGAAATTGTGGAGCAAGAAATATCTGTGTCCACTGTGCCTTGTCCAAATCTCCAACCCACACCAACCTTGAGAGATAATAAATAATTATTGCCAACCAGGCATGGTAGCTCATGCCTGTAATCCCAACATTTTGGGAAACCAAGGCAGGAGGATTGCCTGAGTCCAGAAAGGTCAAGGCTGTGGTGAACTGTATTGTGCCACTGCACTCCAGTCTGGGTGACAGAGTGAAAACCTGACTCACAGATAAATAGATAGATAGATAGATAGATAGATATTAGATAGATAGTTATTGTCGGTTTAGCCACTATACTATCTAGGTGCGTGTAAGTACACTCTGTGAGGTTTGCACAATTACAAAATCATCTAATGATGCATTTCTCAGACAGTATCCCCATCATTAAGTCATGCATGGTTGTGTGTATACAATTCAATGTTATTTAGCCCTTAAGAAGAAGGTAATATTACCATTTGTGATGACATGGATGAATCCAGAGAACATTATGCTAAGGGAAATAAGACACACACAAAAAGACAAATATCGCATGATCTCTGTTATACGTGGAATCTTAAAAAGTTGGAACTCACAGAAACAGAGTGAAAGGTTGGCTACCATAGATTGAGGAGATGGGGAAAATAGGGAGAAGACCAAAGAGTATAAACCTGTAGTTATAAGAGGAATACGTTCTGGAAACCTAATGTTCAGCATGTTGAAAATAGTTATTGATAACTTATTGTATATTTAACATTTGCTAAAATAATAAACCTTTAGTGTTCTACACACACACACAATGATAACTGTATGAAGTGATGGATATATCAATTAGCTTGATTGTGGTAATCATTTCACTATATATGTATATCAAAACTTCACATTGTATACCTTAAAATATATATATATATATACACATACACATTATATATCAATTATATCCAACACAACACAGTTAGAAAAAAAACAATAGAATTATCAACAAAGTCTGAGACTGAAGTGAAAATCTTTTTTCAAATATAAGGGGAAAATGGGTCACAAAGACATGCCTTATCACGTCAGAGATGGGGGTTTGCTGCCACAAGCCAAGGAACTCGCAGAAGTTCAGAGAGAGAGAGACCAAGAATAGATCCTTTCCTAAGACCTTCAGAAGGAGTGTGGCCCTGCCAACAGCTTGACCTCAGATGTCTAGCCTCCAGAAGAGTGAGACAATCAATTTCTTTTCTTTCTGTTTTCTTTCTTTCCTTTTTTTTTTTTTTTAAAGCCATCTGGTTTATGGTACATTGTTATGGTAACACTAGGAAACTAATACAGATGTGACACTTGGGACACACTGACAACCCTGTTTTTTCTAAGTGGAAACAAAAAACACGCAAAGAAAAAGAAGCCAACATATATACACAAGCATTTGCAAAAACTGTAGGAAAAAATCCTGGTAGCAGTCAAGAATCTAGTTCCAGTTGTTCTTGAATGCTGTGTGTTTTTCTGCCCATTATATAATATACTACCTTTACAAAAAATTTATTTTTCTTAAATATTAAAGCTAGGCCAAGTTATATTTATGCCATTTGCAAGTAAACAATATGAATATAGCTATTTTACATTTTTCAAGTATTTTGACACAATTTGACTTGTGTTGTTTGAGAAATTGATTATTATTCTAAAAATAGAGTTATTTTCTTCAGATAGGAAAGAGGACTTAATTTTCATGCATGGATAAACTGTTTAACACATGTCATCAGGACCCCATACTTGTTCATAGAGTATCACAAAAATATTTTTTCTATCATCCTTGACCATAAGAGGGTCAAAGTTATTTGAAGGGACAAGGCTAGTAACAGATACCATACTAGTATTTAATTCTGTTTCTCCAATGATCCTCTCTTTCTATGTGCCCTCTTTAAAATGAAAATTCTAGTACAGGTGTGGTGGCTCATGCCTGATATCCCGGCACTTTGGGAAGTGGAAGTGAGAGAACTAACTGAGTCTAGGGGTTCAAGACCAGCCTGGACAACTTGGCACGACCTACAATAAATTAAAAAATTAGCTGGGTATGGTGGCACATGCCTGTAGTTCTGGCTGAGGGGGAAGGATCATTTGAATCTAGCAGGTGGTGGCTGTGATGGCCCTGATTGTGCCACTACACTTCAGCCTGGGTGACAGAGTGAGACTCTAACTATAAATAGATAGATAGATAAATAAATAAATAAATACAATAAATAAATAATCTTGCCTACTGATAAACAGATGTGTGTGTGTGTGTGTGTGTGTGTGTGTGTGTGTGTGTGTGTGTTTGTGTGTGTGTGAACAATGCCTTAATACTAACTCCCAGGCTAACCCCAAATAGCCTATTATACAAATTGTAATGTGGTCTTTACCCTTAAAACACTTGAGTAGTTGGGAAACAAAACTTTTAGCTTAAAATCTTGTAAATATTAAAATATATTCACATAATTATAAGCAAATTGGTACATGTGTAAGTTTAGAGTTAAAGTTATCAGTACAGTTACTTATAATTTCGACATGCCTCATTCTAGTAAAAAATAGAATAATTTTCTTAAATTGTAAAAATATTTGATTAGAATTGCATCAAATATCTAGATCAAAATAGTGACATCTCTACAACGTTGAGATACAACTAGATAGCTGTTGAATATTTATATATTTAGTTTATAGAAATTCACCCTACTGAATTTTCTCGTTATTTATTGTATATTTTATTGAGAATTTTTAAGTTTCCAGTTAGATTAACAATCTCATCATACCATATATTATCTCATCATACCATATATTTATTCACACATTTGACAAAGTTTTATAGCGCACTTATTAAGTGCCAGTCATGGCCATAGGTCTGAGCACAAAACAGGCAGCATTATGTACACTTAAAGATCTCTTTCCTCATGGAGTTTGGATCTAATGGGAAGAAAAACAATAAGAAACAAACACAATAGCAACAACAGAGATAAAAACAGAAAAAAAGGCAGAATAATATATTTTCTACACATGCATCTATTTTGCTTTTTCCTTTTTTAAATTTTATTTATTTATGTTATAGAGTTGTGTGGTACAAGTGAGGATTAACTACATAAGTAGGCTGCACACAGGTGAAGTTTGGGCTTCCAATTGGTTCTCACTCCCCCTGGTAGTGGACTAAGTACCCTTTGCACTGTACTGCAAATCCCACCACTGTACTAATGTGACTCTTGTTCAGGACCCAGTTATGAATGAGAACATGCAGTATTCAGTTCTTTGTTTCTATGATAGTTCACTTTGTTTGATGTCCTCTAACTCCATCTAAGTTGCTACAAAGCCTATGATTTTGCTCTTCATTATGGCTGCACAATACTCCATCGTGTATGTATACTACGTTTTCTTTATCCAGTCCAGTTTTGACAGGCAGCAGGGTTGGTTCCATGTTTTTGCTGTTGTGAATAGTGTGGCAATCAATGTGTGTGCAGGTGTCTTTTTGGTAGAGAGATTTATGTTCCTCTGGGTATATTCCCAGAAGAGACATTGTTGGATCGTATGAAAGATCAATTTTTAGTTCTTTTAGAAATCACCACACTGTCTTGCATAAAGGTTGAACTAGTTTGCATGGCTCTCTTTTTTTCTCACATCACAATTCATTGATTAATATGTCCTAAATCATATCAAATAATAATACTTTTAATGACAGGAATCCTTGACTTTTTATTGACTTTCATGAAAAGCATTATAATATTAACTATCGGTTTGAGATACATTTTTTGCCATGTTGGAATGGGTTATTTCTATATGTCTTTATTTGTATAGTATTGTATGAGTGTTCAGGTACCATTATGCTTTATTTGCATGCAGAGAAAGGCATGAATTCATAGCTTGCTTTCCAGAAGGAGGAAAAATCTATAGTCTTTCTTGTCTATGCTACAATTTTCAGTGAGAAATGTACTGATATATCCTTTAGAATTCTAACCATCACAAATCACTGGAGTGCTTATGAGCTGTAATTTTCTATTTATGCCCATTAAAAAATTACCTACTGAAAGTTTTCTTTTTGAGTCATGGTTTTACTGTGTCATCCAGGCTGGAGTGCAGTGGCATGACCACCATGATCACGGCTTGTGGCAGCCTTGAACTCCTACACTCAGGCAGTCCTTCTACCTCTGTATTCTGAGTAGCTTGGACTACAGGTGAACACCACCATGCCTGGTTAATTTTTTTATTTTTATTTTTGTAGAGAGTTTTGCTATGTTGCCCAGGTTGGCTTCAAACTCCTGGGCTCAAGCAATTCTCCCACCTCAGCCTTTCAAACTACTGGAAATGTAGGCATGAGCCACTGTGCTCAGCAAAATTTTTTTTTAAAAGCGGTGTGTAGAGAGTCTATATGCCAGTGAGTCTCTGTTCTAGTCATCTGTTGTAGATCAGTCAAAAAACCAGACAAAAATTCTTGTGTTAATATTGCTCCATTCACATAAGGGGAGACAAGTAGTAAAGTTTGACAAAAGTGGGAACACTCAGTTGTATTCTGGCACAGTAATCTTCTATTTTGATAATGTAGCATGTATTAATTTTCTCATTTTTAAAGTCCAAAGAATGGTTTACCCCATGCTTCATTGACTTGATCTTCCAGATTAAACCTAGACAAACTTTATGATCACATTCTTGTTATTCTATAGAGAATAAGAGTTCTACTAAAAAATGTCTACTAGTTAGATGCTGAAAATATAATTTCACTTGGGAAGACTAAAGTTTCTAGATTATTACTTAAACTCTAAAATTCTTTGATTCTTGTAGAAACACCAAGAAAGCTTCTAGCGTCATTGACATTCTCTTCACTGAAGTCCAAGATTGAAGCTCACGTTCATTTCTGGATTAAGATGCTTAATTTTTCCCTCCAATTAATTTTTAATTTGAAAACTGTCCTAACTTTAGTCACAGAATATGTATCAGTCATATTTTTGAAGTTAAATTTTTCTTTTCTGTAGCATTTTTTAAAAGTGCTTTTCGTGTTTTTCTTTGAAAAAATCCAAATTCTAGTTATTTTTTGGAGCAAATGTTTTGTAGATGAATAACACAACATTATTACAAGACTGTACCTTCAACCTTGAATTTTAACTGTCATGCTGACACTAGAATATGTCTTTTTCTTATGGAACTTTGTGCATGTTATTAAGTTTTGCACTATTTCTATCTCTCTCTGCTATGTCCTTGCAAGTATTATGATGTCAAATAGCTTGTTTATTATATTTTACTTTGTAGACCAGACAGCTGAAATTTTCTAATAATAAATACTGTTTTTGGTGTGTGATGCTTTGGGGCTTTTTACTAGGGATTAGAAATTCAGTTTCTTTTTCTCTGGAATGGAGGATTATAGCTGGTATTACATATTTTGAATATTATCTTTTTATACCAGGAAAACGAAATCCCTAACTTTGCTTAAAGTGTTGTATACATTACTTCTGCATATATTATAGTACCTTTGATAGCCCATTTACATATTATTAAGTAGTGGATAGGATTTTTTTGAAAGCGGTGATTCTTTATTACATTAGAATTTCACATTAGCAAAGAGTCAGGGGACACTGTGTCCTTGTAATTTCTCTCAAAGCACATGCCTTTTCTTAGGAAAGGGACTTGTGGGAATGGGGGGGTGGAGCTGAGTGGGCTGGGAGAATGGGAAAAGATAAATAAAGGCTTTAAAGAATACAATATAAGGTCTTTAGTTTTTAATTTGAATGGTTATTTCCATTCTTCATTTTCATTGAGTCTACCATTCTCTAGTATGTGGTGCTCTAACTTTTAAAGTTTGACTGACTCTGAGAATAGTTTCCCTAACATGTGTACTGTGGTTTAGAGCCATAATTATTTTTTTTCCCTGTTTTTAAAATGATGTGCTTATTACCAGATTCACCTCAAAAACTTTTCTCTTTTCAAACTTTGAAGTGTAGGTCGATGCTTATTTTATGTGGTTCACCTTTAGTCTTGCCACTTGGAAAATAGCTCTCCCCCATTCACATTGATTCAAAGAAGTCGCCATGTTGGTACTTGGCCCAGAGGTGACCACAGCTCTGGGATGAAAGATTCTGGCCTAGAGTGGCTACACTTTTAAACAGAGAAGATACACACTTGGGGGGAATTTTGTAGTGGCAAATTTCCAAGATGTCTTTTGGGAAGCAGAGCACACTGTTCTGCTGCAGAGAAATTGATGAGGCTATGCACAGAGAGAAACAGAGAAATAGAAGATCTAGGCAGATGAGTCTAGAATAGTTTGCTTTGTGTCTCAGCTGCATCCTTTTTTTTTTTTCCTGAGATCATTGATGTCCTTTCAGTTAAGATTATATTTTGCCTAAGCTGGTTTTCTCAGCGTTTCTGACAACCCAAGGCATGCCATTTTTCTTCTTATTTTGGTTGAGAAGCTAATGAATGAGTTCAATGGTGCCAAGGCTGGCCCAGACAAAGAATTGCCCAGAATTGGTAAACTAGGTGAGTTTTTGTAATAGTCTATTACTTCTTGAAATATGTTGGCCTGTAAGAGTTGCAATTCAGTTTGAAGTTAAACACTGCATCACAATTGAAAGTTTGTGGTTACTCTTCCTGGAATAAACAGTTATATTATATAACAGGAAATTATAGGTCCCAGTGTCACTTTGTATAGAGGATTGGCTATCTTAGTAGTCAGTTAGAATATCTGAAAGTAGCATTCATTATGGTATATTCTTATTATCCTTATAATGCAGTCCACGAAGTAGAAATATTATTCTTAATATGCCATATTATGATTTTTAAATTCATAATTATTTGGCTAATTTGAAATATGACTGCATTCACTCATTTCACTAAGCACTTTCTCTGGCATTGAAACTAAGTTGGGACAAAGCAAAGAGAACAGAAACAACACATTACAATATTAAAGACTCAGTTTAGAACAAGCATGATAAGATTATTTTGATAGTGAAAACCTTGAGTCATCTACGTTTGACAAAAATATGAAAAGGATGTGAAAGTGCTTCCTCTTTAATACCATAAACTTGTTTTTTCAATGTCATCAAGATTTATAATTTTATAAGACTTATAGTTTTATAAGAAACTTGCTTAATGCAAATTTTTTTAAATTTCTTCAACCTTATTTCCAATATTTAAACTAATCTTTATCTGGTGTCATCAAAATTAGCCTATCTAAACAATCTCCAAATTTCAATATCCACTGAAAAACCATGAATTTGTGCAGTTCTCATTTAATTGATGATCTGAGCTTACAGATAACACAGTGATGAGTAAACGGAGGGACTTAACTAGATAATGCATCCATCTCTGCTTCCCAAGCTGATGGCCTATATGCAATTTTGGGTTCTGAGTCTAATTACTTTAGAGTTCTTATAATGAGCTAGATTGCAACATGAATTCAGCAAATTCTTACTGTTCCCCTGAGAGGTCTTTGAGAAAGCCACAATAATATAGAGATTGACTCATTTTCCAACACGAGAACTGATTGTGATATGTTATGAAAGCTGATGTGGAGTCAGCAAGTCAGGCAGGACTGAATCATGATTTTTCATCTTTCTTTACTTTTTAAAGATTATTTGTCTCCTTTGCAACCTTCTCACTTATTTCCCTTAGACCTTTTAAGTAACTGACAAAGTGGTGTAATATAAAGTGTCTTTGACTGGCATCAGACAACTTGTGTTTCCGTCTTGGCTCTGTCCTTCTACCTGTATGACCTTGGATGAGCCATTGAACCCGTTTCCTCATCTATAAACTGAAGATAAAAATACTCATCTCACAGAGTTGTTGTAAGGATTAAGGGAAACGTAGCCAGTATGAAAGTCTCTGCAGAATCGGAATGATTTCTGACAATGCGTTATTTTCCCAACAAAGAATAAAAAATCAACTGCTGGTACTTAAAAGCTGGAACCTGGACAAACTCTCTGGCATTGAGTCCTGTCTCAATCACTTCCTTGCAGTCTGACTTTTGGTAAGGCATTCCAGCCTTTCATGCCTTATTTTACTCATCTAAAAATTGGATATAATAATGGTACTGCCTCATATGATTGTGAGAATTAAATAAGGTTCGTATTTATAAAGGTCTTCCGAGTGTCTACATGCAGTGTTGTTATCTGTTTGTCATATAAAGAAACAGGCTAGCAGCTAAATAAGTAAAGGGATTGCTTATACTCTCTCCATTGAACCAGGCAAGCCCAAAACTCTGAAGTTGACACTGAACACAGCTGCGAGCCGAATTCCCGGAGGCACCATCCAGGGTCCTGCCAAACAGCTTGAGTCTTTTGAGGAAGTGTGATCCTACTCCTTCTGTGTTGCCTTCAGCCGAGGATGTTCTTAGGCTCAGCTCTTCAATCCCACAAGCATTTAGCTCCCAGGGTCCCAGTTTCCTGACTATTGGGCCCAGACTAGGAACAATGTCCTTTTACTGAAGAATCAGAAAGTACTGACCCTTTGCCTTCTCTAGAATTCAGATTTCTAGCCCCAAGATTCTTTTCCTTTTGAATCATCCAAGCACAAAAGGACTGAGTGCTCCTCTCCCTACCCGACCTTCTCCTGGACAATAGGTTGTGTTTCCTTGCCTTACGTTGCTTGGTCAGTCTTCTTGCAGTCTTACTTACACTTGTAAGTCTTTTATAAATATGAACCTTATTTAATTCTCACAATTGTATGAGGCAGTGCTACTATTATATACAATTTAATATACTAAATGGTTATGAATGCTACTTACAGATATGCCACTTATAGATATAAATCTAATATCTTTGTCTCCAAATTTCAATATCCACTGAAAAACCATGAATTTGTTCAGTTCTCATTTAATTGATGATCAGAGTTTACAGATAACACAGTGATGAGTAATCGCAGGAACTTAACTAGATAATACATCCATCCCTGCTTACCAAAAGTCAGACTGCAGTTCTTCTTGCTGAGTCAACATTTCTCAGTCACTAAGGGTCCATTATGTTCCCTTTCCTTGGACACTTTTCTGGCAAGACATAGCCTGTATATCCACTTGCAGTACCTTGGAGAAGGGAAAATGTTTTCTCCGTTGAGGATGAAGGGAAATTCTTAATTACAGTTCTTAATTCAGCTGAGGTCCAAGGTTAAAATTCTACAGTTGGCTGAATAGTTTGCTTATAAAGTGAAGGATCTTTAGAAGCAAACAGAATTTAGGCATCTTAGGAGAGTGCTTCCGGAAACACAGAAGGTCTGGACAAATTGAAGAGGAGGGGGATGTTGATGAAGATACAGAGGAGAGAGGTTGGAAAGAAGAGAGAAAGGCAGTTACAAGGAATCAAAGGGAAAATGAGGAGGAAGTTTTACTAGAGAAATCAGCTTGGTTTTTGGTACTAAAGTTTGTCAATTTTTTTTTTTTTTGAGTTGGAATCTCATTCTGTTGCCCAGACTAGAGTGCAGTGGCCACTCCCTGCCACCGCAGCCTCGACCTGCTGGGCTCCGACGATCCTTCCGCCTCAGCCTTCCAGGTAGCTGGAACTACAGGTGCGCGCTACCGTGCCCAGCTAATTTTTGGATTTATTGTAGAGATGAGGTCTCGCCAAGTTGCCCAGGTGGGTCTCGAACCCACGGGCTCAGGCAAATTCACTCACCTCAGCCTCCCAAGGCACAGGATTACAGGCTGAGCCACTGAACCCGCCAGTTTGTCAAATTCTTCACGAGGTTTTGACAAATAAATTTTTAGTGAAACCAGTTTTGAGACAGAATTTTGTTTGGAAGATTTGCATACCAATAAAAACATAGTGCCCAGCCGGGCTCGGTGCCTCAGCCTGTAATCC
>NW_007253789.1:573005-589679 GCF_000164805.1 Carlito syrichta
GGTGGCCGGGAGCGGCCACTGCACTCCAGTCTGGGCGACCGAGTGAGACTCCAACTCAGAAAAAACCAAAAAAACCCTGAGTTTTATTGGTAAGCCACAGCAAAGTTTTTCCAAATGGATGCTCAGTTTCGTGAGAACTACAAATTCACATATCTGTGAGGCTGGATTGCACTGCAGGCTTGCAGGTCAGTTTTTATAGATTTAGGGGGCACTAGTACAGATTTCTTACATGTATATATTGTGTAGTGGTGGAGTCTGGGCTTTTGGTGTACCCGTTACCCAAATAGGGAACATTGTACCCAATAGGTAATTTTTCCTTTTTTTTTTCCTTTTGAGCTGGAGTCTCACGTTGTCACCCAGACTGGAGTGCGTGGCCGCTCCCGGCCACCGCAGCCTCGACCCGCTGGGCTCCGGCGATCCTTCCACCTCAGCCTTCCGAATAGCCGGAATTACAGGCATGCGCTACCACACCCAGCTGATTTTTTGATTTATTGTAGAGATGAGGTCTTGCTGCCCAGGTGGGTCTCGAACCAGCGGGCTCAGGCAATCCACTCACCTCAGCCTCCCAAAGGCGCGGGATTACAGGCTGAGCCACCGAGCCGGCTATTTTGCCCACTTTTTAACGGGGCTGTTTTTTTTTTTCTCCTTATTGAGCTGTTTGCGTTCTTTGTAGATTCTGGATGTTAGCCATTTGTCAAATGGGTAGTTATCCATTTTTTTTCCATTCTGTAAGTTGTCTGTTTATTCTATTGACTTTGTTGTTGTTGTGAAGAAACTTTTTAGTTTAGTTAAGTCCTATTGTCTATATTTGTTTTAATTGTGTTTGCTTTTGAGGACTCGGTCATAAATTCTTTGCCTAGGCCAATGTCCGGAAGAGTTTGTCCTAGTTTTTCTTCTAGGATTTTTAGTTTCAGGTCTACGTTTATGTCTTTAATCCGTCTTGAGTTGATTTTTGTATATGGTGAAAGGTGGTGGTCCAGTTTCATCTTCTGCATATGATTATGCAATTTTCCTAGCACCATTTATTGAATTGGGTGTTCTTTCCCCATTATATATTTTTGTTGACTTTGTCAAATATCCATTAGTTGTAGGTACACAACTTTATTTCTGAGTTCTCTATTCTATTCCATTCATCTGTCTATTTTTATAATATTATCATACTGTTTTGGCTACTATCTCCTTATAATATAATTTAAGAGAGGAAATGGAATGTCTCAGCTTAATTTTGATTGCTTTGGTTTTTCAGGCTAGCTTTGGTTCTACATGAATTTTAAGATTGTTTTTTCTAATTCTGTGAAAAATGACATTGGTATTTTATAGGGATTTTATTAAATCTGCAAATTGCTTGAACTGTGTCATCATTTTAATGGTATTGATTCTTCCAATCCATGAGCTTGGGATGTCTTTCTACTTGTTTGTGTCATCTATAATTTCTTTCTTCAGTGTTTTATAGTTTTTCTTGTACAGATCTTTCACCCCCTTGGTTATATTTACTCCTATGTATTTTAGTTTTTGTGTGTGGATATTGTAAATGGAATTATGATCTTGGTTTGGTTCCTAGCTTGATCATTATTGATGTACAGAAATGCTGCTCATTTTTGTACATTGCTTTTGTATTCTGAAACTTTACTGAAGCCACTTATCAAATCTAGCAGTCTTTTGGAGACGTCTCTAGGGTTTTCTAAGTTCATATCTTCAGTGAACAGAGACAGTTCAACTTCCTCTTTTCCAATTTGGATGTCTTTTGTTTCTTTCTCTTGTCTCATTCTTCTGACTAGGACTTCTAGTACTGTGTTGCATAGGAGTGGTGAAGGTGAACATTCTTGTCTTATTCCCATTCTGAGGGAGAATGTGTGAAAGAAATGTCTTTTACCTGGGATTCCACTCCTTATGACAAATGACACTGTTTCATAGGACAGCACAACATGAAATCACAGAAGAGAGTAAAAGGGAATCAAAACAGCCTGTCTGATTTCAGTAAGGAAACCAATCAGATTGGAACCAATGACAAAATCTGAATACAAAACTAAGAGCAAATAGTATGGAACTCCACTTAAAGAGAGTGAAATCCAGATCCATGTCTACCTCACCACATCAGCATGAACATCACAAGCATATGAGCAACAAGGCATAAGTAACTTCTGTGGGTGTAACTTCTGGTTTAGTGCTGGGTCTGAGGTAATAGGCAGATCATACTGTATTTTTAAAATAAAGACTCCAGAAAAAACGGAAATCAATAAAAGCCACTCAAATGAAAACAAACAAGCTATTTAACCAGAGTTTTCCGTAGCCAGGGAGTCACCACCATCACTTGTGTGTGCCTGAAAGTCAAAGGCAGCCAGAGTGAGAATGCTTTAACTGGAAAAAAGGAAGATTTCATGTATTCTCTGATTGAAGATTGTTGTGATGGGAAAACTGAAGTATGGGTTAACCAGAATCAAGCATCTTTTGTGTTTGCTTTGGGGAATATACATCTCTGGTTGGTTCTATGTTTGAAATGGAGGCAACAAATAGAGAAACTGGCAGTTGTGGACCAAGTAATAACCATTCTGGACTGATCATTCAGAGGTTGTGGTTTGGCTTCCTGGGCTGGTTGCTGCGAAGGCTGTGGGTCAGAGTTCGAACGTCATATGTGGTTTGACCATTGTCTGGTTGTATATTCAATCTTTCAGTTGTCTTCATGTTAAGCTTTCTTTTGGCCATATAGACACATAATACAGGCCCATTACTCAACCTGTTCAAAATGATATTGCTCATTTTCATTCAGCTAATTAACCTCTTTGTTTCTGCTAAAACTCTAAACCTGGGCGTCAATCTTGTTTCCTCCATCTGTTTTATTATGCTATGGCTAATCAATCACCAATTTCTATCAAATTCATATCATTAACCTTTCTTTAATCTGCACCTTTGTCTCTGTCCCAATGGTCACTACCTATGCTCCAAATCTTCCTAATTTATCCTTGATGTTATTACAGTCTTAATAACTTTCATTCTCTTCCAATACATGTTCTATATTTGTTAGTGTCATTTTTTTTTCTACAAAGCCCTGCATGACAATACTTCTTACCATGACTTATCAGTTAATCCATGATCTGATCCCTTGCCAACTCTCCTCATTACCCACTTCTACAACTATGTTCCATCATCATGAGAATTTTTAGTTCCCCATTTAAGTCATGATTTTTCTGTCTTCTATGTCTTTTTTTTTATTGCTCACAGTAGCTTCAATTCTCCCTCACTCTTTCTCACCTTCCTCATGCACAAACGTTGCCTGAATAAACTGCACTCCTTCATGAAGGCACAGCTGAGGTGTCACCTCTTCTGTTGTGCCTTCTATACTTTTCCCCAGCTGAATGAGATTGCTCTTTTCTATGCTACCATAGCAACATGCACATACATCTATCACTGTACTTATTGTATCATACTTTCTGTTTATTTGACCACATTCCACTTTAGAATATTAATGTCTGTAGAGCAGAGATGATTTTTTAAAAAGATGGTCTCTCTTTCCCCACAGTGTCTGGCATATCAGAGATGCTTAATACTTTTTGTTGAAAGCATACATGAAATAACAAAGTTATAATTAGCTGCTGATACTCTCTGTGCAAATCAGTGCAATGTGGACTTTCATCTTTTTTCACATGTACCTTTCTTCAGAGGACAGATTTTCTAAATTGAGTGAATAAACAGGATGTTCAGTCCTACTGTCTCTCTGGCATTTCTCCTTAGTGCCCCTCAGAAACCTGTGGTTCCCCCTCCCTCTTTGCAGTGTCCCTCTGTGCTTACCACTTGCTGGTCAATAATTATCACCCCAGGCAACAAACCTCTTAACATAGATCTTTCTTCTCTAGAGAAGGCTGAAAAGGGAAATAAGTGGAGCATGCCTTATTTCTCCTCTTACCATCTTGCCTCTTTATGATAGATGAACAATGTGAGAATGAAGAGTTAACGTTCTTGATAATGTGAACATTCCCAAAAGCCCCAATGGGAAAGCATGCAAGGATGGATTGTGTGGGCACTGTGACTATGCCCAACCTTTTGCCCCTCCTCAGAGTCTTAATCTTCTCCCCAATTCCCCCTTCTAGAGATCACTCTTTGTGAACCTCTATTCATGGAAAACTCACCCTTGTCCACAGGACAGGATCTTGATTTCTGGATCCAATACGTCACATCCGCATTTCATTATTTCTAAATATGGGGTGAAGAGGGAGACAGCCTTCAGTAATTCCATGTAGGCTTTTTAGCACAGCCGTGTTTGAAGACTTCTGCCATGATACCTCTCAGGAATACTTCAGTGTTACAAAGTTAAGAGTGGTGTTCTCCTCTGGCATGCATTCTGAAGATGGTACATCTGTTCAGTATTCCAACAGGTGTGTGAGTAGGTGCATCCATTTGCTTATCTTTTAAGCCTATTATTTTTTGGAGCAAGTCAGGTGTGACACTTTTTCCAGTCAGTCATCAAGTTTATGTTAAAGAAAGGAGAAAAAGTTATCTAACCCTGTGTTAAGAATGGACACATTTCCATAAACTGCAGTCTTACCATTATGGACAAAGCCCTTTGGTTTCCCTTCTACCCTACAGAGGAACTATATTACCCTTTCATGGAAATTTCTATTGTCCTAAAAGGCTTTTAACATTCAGGTAAGGAGTACATTTCTTATTAAAGTAGGATGAAATTATTTAGTTCTTCTACTTGGGGATGTGGTCAGGTGAGGTGTGAGTCATGCTGGTGGTGGTAATTCATCTTGTTTCATCTGCATGATGTTCCTGGTCTGACTCTAGATAACACTGCTATGTTTTAGTAAGCACTAGTAGTATTTTGAGAAGAATATGGTATGATTGGATAATAGTTTGAACTGTTAAATTGTGTTTAAGAATGCTTAGTATATATTCTTTTCTTCTATTTTCATGCCACCATCTAAGCAACTTGACTTGTGTTTCATTGTCTCAAAAAAGAAATATGCAGGGTGAAATATATTAGTTAGCTAGAAGTGTTGTATTGTTATCACCCCAAGTGTTCTTATTTTAAAAAAAACCTGAATTTGTAGGACAGAAAAAAGGCTTCTTCTGAGGTTGCACATAAACCCCTAGATAGGAGAGACAGATAGGAGAGACAGAAATAATAAAATAAAGAAGTAGCAAAACCTGTTCTTTCTTCCTGGTGAAGACGTTGAAAAAGGTTGTGGCAGTTTGTGCAGAAATTACCTGATAACATATCATAAAACAAATCCACCATGGCTATCTCCCTGGGGGAAACCCTGAAAGGCTTAGGCGCCATTTCCTTAGACCAGTGTGAAGGGGGCTCAGATACAAAGTTACTTTTGTTTAAAAAATGCTGTGATAGAGCTGTGCTATTCCTGGCATATCAGAGTTAGAGGACTAATTATACATTTGTTTACTACATACTAATTCAGGGACAACAGGCAAGTTTCTTAATCTCTCCACATGTCATATTCTTGTCTGTAAAACAGGGCTAAAAAACTTACGTTGCTGAGTTGTTTTAAGAACTAACGTAAATGAGCTAGTGTTTGTCAAGGACCAGCAGGGTATCATTAGGTGACATCCATGCTTACATTATTACTTCTATTTGTAATAGAGTGACAATTATCTTTATATAATAGTTATATGAAAGGCTTGTTTGAGCCTACGTGAACCTCTCATTACTGTGCTGACACCCTGCCTGAGTACACATTTACATTCTCTTCAGATTTTTAAAGCTATGAATACAGTTTTATTGAGTGAGGAGCTCATTATTGGAGATAATGCCTCAAATCTGTAAAACTGACTCAGTGTTTAAGTCAGGAACACAAGTAATACTTTCGAATTCTTTAAATTTAAAAGATTGACTCACACTAAATTCTAATTTATTACATGTCATTTAAAATAAATTTATGAGAAATTCATTGAAAAAACATGAAAATGTCAGCATGGAATTTTAATTATTATGCTTACGACATACTTGAAATGTCACAAAAATCTCAGGATTATGTGAACTAAACAAATTGAACGCATCTTTAGGGAATAACCATTTCTAGCATAAAGTCATATGTCCTTATTCCTTTAATGTTTTATTGTTCAATAAATGCTAATGGATGATGATACAATAACATTTTGTAAATTTAATTTTCTCAGTTTGTCTCCTCTGGGAGGGTGCATGAACAATATGCTGTAAATGATTCTGTCTTTGTTTCTATTCATCCAATTTCTTGTTAAAATGCCTTTTGCTTTTGGTGTGATTTTTCTGATCACTTAGTCTTCAATGCAGTAAACTAGAGTTTCCTATCCAGTGGTAAATTGTGTACCACAAATGGGTTACAAATGTGGCTAGGGAGGACTTCCTATCCTGAAAGTGATAGGTGTGGTCTAGGATGGCAAGAGCTACATGGTCTCTCTAGCAAAAGCAATTTTTTCTGCCTGCCACAGTTTTCTGTGCATATATTACTATTATTGTCTATATGTGCCATAAAATGAAAAACATAGATAGCTTGCTTGACAAACAAATATAAATCATAACTAATGTCTAATGAATTTTTAAAAATTCACTTAACCTTTTGGGGAGTCTATTCACAGTTTAAAATTTTAACAAAATGTTACCTCCATGATTCTCTTTCTTAGATTCAGATACTTGCAATTATATTTTTCTAGGAAAAGCAAATAGACAAAAGTCTAACCATAAGAAGTATCCTCTCTGAGAGTAAACAAATTAATAAGAACAAAATAAAATAAGACCAGCATAATTTCAAAAGGTTATGCTGAATTTAAAGCTTTTATATTAAATCTCAATATTTATTTATTTATTTATTTATTTTTTGAGTTGGAGTCTCACTCTGTCGCCCAGACTGGAGTGCAGTGGCCACTCCCAGCCACCGCAGCCTCGACCTGCTGGGCTCCGACGATCCTTCCGCCTCAGCCTTCCAAGTAGCCGCAATTACAGGCATGCGCTACCACGCCCGGCTGATTTTTTGATTTATTGTAGAGATGAGGTCTCGCTGCCCAGGCGGGTCTCGAACCTGCGGGCTCAGGCAATCCACTCACCTCAGCCTCCGAAAGGTGCGGGATTACAGGCTGAGCCACCGAGACCGGCTTAATCATTTATTTTTATCTTAATTGTTAATACTGGGGATGCCACAAGTCCGTATACACGTTTTAAGAGATGTTACCTATGTATTACTTTTCGAAGTAGAATTGAATTACGGTGGCGATGTGTAGTATGATGTTCGTTCAAAAAATGGCGTTAACCAAATGAATGCCAGCATCACCATGGGACAGGCAGGACAGACATAGAAAATGGTGGAAGCACACTGTTGGGGTTCGAGGAATGAAAGACCATTTTGAAGTGGTATTTGAAATTCGAGAATATTGTGGAGGTACAACGACAGTGAAGGTGTGAGTATGCAACAGAACCTCCAACACACCTAACAATTGTGCGCTTTCGTGATAAGTGTGAGACCCATGGTACTGTGTGTGATGTGCATAAGGGAAGATTCGGGAGGCCTTGCACAGTAGCACGTTCTACGGTTGTTCACTGTAATCAGAGGCCTGGACACTGATGGGAATCACTTTGAGCACCTCTTGTAATTGCAGAAGTCAAACGTGGCTGGTATTTATCTTTCGTTATTGGCATATATCGAGTACTACATTTTTTAATACAGTTTTTCCTTTCTTAAAATGTGCATTCGCCTCATCAACAAGGGTAACTGCATAATGAACATTTGTACACCTAATCCTGAATTGTACCCCACATCTTTAAAATGAAAAAAATAAAAATAAAATGTGCATTTGGCACCCTCTGTATAAGAATGCATTCTTGTTATATTTATTTACTATTTATTTATATTTTAGAGTTGTTGGATACGAGTGGGGATTTACTACATAAGTAGGTTGTATGCAGGTGAAACTTGGACTTCTAGCTGGCCCTCTCTTCCCCAATAGTGGACCAGGTACCCAGTGTGTTGCTGCATGCCCCCACTTCCCTCTCCCCATCTCCTAGCAATGCCCTGTGTCTGTCGATCCCACCTTCGTACTAGTGTTGCTAGAGTCAGTTGCTTTTTTTTTCTGTGATAGTTAACTTAGTACGATGGTCTCCAACCACATCCATGTTGCTACAAAGGCCATGATTTAGTTCTTCTTTATGACTATCTAATATTCCATTGTGCATATGTGCCATATTTTCTTTATCCACTTCACTTTATATGGGTATCTGGGTTGATTCCATATTTTTGCTATTGTGAATAGCATTGCAATAAACATATGTGTGCAGGTGTCTTTTTGGTAGAGTAATTTATGTTCCTCGGGTATATTCCTAGGAGGGGGATTGCTGCAGCGTATGCAAGTTCAACTTTTACTTCTTTGAGGAATTGTCGCACTGCTTTCCACAGAGGATAAACTAGTTTACATTCCCACCACAGCCATTCTAGCGCCTGTTGTTTTTTGACTTATTAGTGATAGTGTTAGGTGGTATCTTACTGTAGTTTTAATTTGCATTTCTTTGATGATTAGTGAAGCTGAGCATTTTTCTTTTCTTTTCTTTTTTCTTTTCTTTTTTTTGTAGAGACAAGGTCTCACCAATGTGCCCAGGCTGGTCTCAAACCTGCAGGCTCAGGCGATCCACTCACCTCAGCCTCCCAAAGTGTTGGGATTACAGGCTGAGCCACCAAGCCCAGCCAGCTGAGCATTTTTTTCATGTGTTTATTGGCTGTTTGTATGTCCTCCTTTGAGGAGTATCTGGTCATGTAAAAAATTTTTTAGATGTAATAACTTCAGACAAGTTGCATGGAATATTGTAAAACATTTTAATAATGGCATTTTATACGTTGACATCATATCTTATTTTCTTTTGTTTCTACAAAAAGACAGTTTTATTTCAGGATGAGTGAATTATAAAAGAATTTATTAAAATGTTATAGGTTCAACTCTGTGAGAAAGACCCGAATAACAGTGGCTTAAATGAGATGAAGATTATTTCTTTCAGTGTGGTTTTAATTTTTGTTTCTTTGATGACTAGAGAGGCTGACCATTTCTTTCACGTATCTGTTGCATGCTTGTATGTCGTCTTTTGAGAAGTATCTATTCATATATTTCGCCCACTTTGTTATGGGGCTGTTTGTTTTTTCCTTTTTGGCACGTTTGAGTTCCTTGTAGATCCTAGGCCTTTGTCAGATACACAGTTGGCAAATATTTTATCCCAGCCTATGGGCTGTCTCCCTACTCTCTTAATGGTTTCTTTGGCTTTGCAGAAGCTTGTCAGTTTGATGAGGTCCCACTTGTCTATCTTATCTCTTATGGCATGGGCATTTGGGGTTTTGATCAGGAATTGGTTGTCAGTTCCAATTTCCATGAGGGTGTCTCCTGCATTTTCTAAGGTTCTTACAGTTTGAGGTTTTATGTTTAGGTCTTTGATCCATTTGGAGTTGATTTTTGTGTATGGTGATAAGTAGGGGTCTTGTTTTAATCTTCTGCATGTGGTCAGCCAGTTTTTCCAGCACCATTCACTGAATAGGTTTTCCTCTCCCCAGTGGCTGGTGATGGAGGCGTCAAAAAAAAAAAAAAAGATTATTTCTCTCACAAAAGCATCCAAGGAAAGCATGACAACTCTGAATAGCAGGGACCCAGGATCATTTTTCACGCACTAATCCAGTATTCCACCTATATTCCCATCTCATGATCCAAAATGTATGCTCCAACTCCAGTAAAATGTCCATGCTCTAACCGTGGAAAGCAGTAAAGTGGAAGACACAGCATTTTGTTTTCGTTGATTAACCTTGACATTTCACACATTATTTCCTCCACAATTTAGCCACACGGCAACACCTAGCTTCAAGGAAGGATGGGGTATGTAATATTTTTAACCTTTAACAAAAATGTATGCATTTATTTATTTTTATTTTAAAAGTGTGGAGTACAATTCAGGTTAGGTATACAAATGGTTATTATACAGGTACCCTTGTTGATGAGATGTGTCTTCCCCAGGCAATTTCCCGCTACTGCCAATCCCTTTATAGTATTACAATAGTTTTTCAAGGTGCACTTTTGAGTGAGAACATGCACTACTCAGTTCTTTGTTTCTGTGATAGATCACTCAGTATTATAGACTCTACATCCATTCAAGTTGCTGCAAAGCTCATAATTTTGTCCTTCTTTATGGCTGTGTAATATTTCATCATGTATCTGTACCACATTTTTTTATCCAGTCCTCTTTCGATGGGCAGCATGATTAGTTCCATGTTTTTTCTATTGTGAATAATGCTGCAATAAACATGTGTGTGCAAGTATCTTTATCATAGAGTAAAATTTTTTATCAGTATTAAAGGAGAGAAGGAATATTATAAAACGATTAAGTCTGCAAAGCACAGGACTAATGTGTAAACATCAACAAAAGCATCACACGAAACAAAGGACACATTTACTGTGGGCCCTAGGATAGT
The DNA here is from genome assembly GCF_000164805.1 of Carlito syrichta. Lineage (NCBI taxonomy): Eukaryota > Metazoa > Chordata > Mammalia > Primates > Tarsiidae > Carlito > Carlito syrichta. The sequence continues at coordinate 583,430 of NW_007253789.1, forward strand.
TTTGACTTTACTGAAGGTCAAAGGAAATGCATAAATGTTTAGATCTTTGATCAATTTGGAGTTGATTTTTGTGTATGGTGATAGGTAGGGGTCTTGTTTTAATCTTCTGCATGTGGTCAGCCAGTTTTCCCAGCACATTCACTGAATAGGTTTTCCTCTCCCCAGTGGTTGGTGGTGGAGTATAATGTTTTCTTCAATCTGGGATTTACTCCTAGAAAATAATTGTTTTTTCCATCTCAATGTACACTTTTGCATAGTAAAATAAAAATAATTAAGGTAATCTTTGCTTCAAGAAATTTACCCCCACTGGGAAAAAGATAAAAGTGAAGGTTCAGTGACGTGTTAAATGTAGTAACAGAAATGTATACAAAATTTAGTGATGAGATAATAAAGATTACAATAATTTAGGTAGTTCAAATTTTTCCAAGAATGCAATACTGGAATGGAGTCTGCATGGATAAATTCTTTTTTTTTTTTTTTTGAGTTGGAGTCTCACTCTGTCGCCCGGACTGGAGTGCAGTGGCCGCTCCCGGCCACCGCAGCCTCGACCTGCTGGGCTCTGGCGATCCTTCCGCCTCAGCCTTCCGAGTAGCCGGAATTACAGGCGTGTGTTACCATGCCCGGCTGATTTTCTGATTTATTGTAGAGATGAGGTCTCGCTGCCCAGGCGGGTCTCGAACCCGCGGGCTCAGGCAATCCACTCACTTCAGCCTCCCAAAGGCGCGAGATTACAGGTTGAGCCACCGAGCCCGGCTGCATTGATAAATTCTTGTGTGAATTTATTTGTCAGAAAAAAATAGGAATTACTAAAGTTTAGCTTACTAAGGAATAACTTCTGCTGCTTATAACCAAAAGGTCAGGCAATAAGAGTTGAAGAAGACCCAGTTTCTTGCAGGATTGCTGAGGGCTTCCTGTGAACTTTCACTGAAGATGGCCGCTATGTTGGCATCCTTTGACACAGTTCTCTCCTCCTTCAGACCTAGGGATGGTAATTTGCTCTTAGTAGTTCTGGAGTCTGCATTATCCCTTGTGGTTTTTCTACCCAACCAATAAAAAAAAAATAGTCTTTTAATGAAACTTCTCAAATTTCTTGACTCAACTGAGTCATCTATTTCCTTTTTGAAGCCTGATGGATACAATACATGCAAATATTACATGCCATTTTATGTGAATTACTTGAGCATTGTAGAACTCTGGAATGGGGATGGGATCCTGGAACCAAACTATCTGAAGATAGTAAAGGACAATTGTACTTATTGAAAAGTGGCAAAATGCAGGTTAAAAATTTAAAAATAAGGGAATAAAGTACTTCAAATTACAAACACAATACCATAAATATAAGGAACAATCAGGGAATAATGCAAGGGAAAGAGAAGAAGGAATGATTTTAGTGAGATAATGAAATGTAACTTTCTGAGTTAAGAACATTGATCAAAATAAAGACATTAGGATTGAATTGTTATGATATAAGAAGTGGAACTAACATATGTATATACACTTTGAATTTTTATATTTATATATTTATGTCCAATGAATTAAACATATGAATTTAAACAATCATAAAACTTTGCAAGCTGATTACTATTAGAACTTTGAGAACTATTTTCAATGATAGGAAATTTCTAATTTCATGTAAACAAATCAAGAAATAAGAGTATAAAAAACAAAAAAAATCCAGTGATCATGTACTTTATAAATACTTCTTAATTATCAGTTTAATAGAAGAGATTAACTGAAAATCACAGATTATGGCATGCAGGTCAATAAAATTTATTAGAATATTGTAATTTAAAACATGACAGTGTTAAAGTAATGTGCAGAGGTAAATTTATAGTGAAAATGTTTTTAATATGCAAATGACAGGAATAAAAATGGACATCCTTATTTTTATTCTTTGATTTAACATCTTTTTAAAAAAGGATGTTAAATATCTTTTTAAAAGCCAATGTAAAAGAAATAGAAGAAAAAATAAGTAATTAATAAAATAAAAATACATGTAAATAATGGATAATTCTAGAAGTTGATTCTTCTTGAATGTGTGGAATGTCAAACAAAAGAATATATTCTGATGAATCAAGTCAATTGAGGGAGAAAATGTAGAAAATATATTTGAAAAGAGAACAGACATAACAAATCTGAAAACAATTAAAGTATTTTTAGGTTGTCTTACCATTTTTCAAAAGCATGTATATTATTTTACGAGCATTAAAAAAAGTCTTATAAGTTTCTCATGTATGGAAGAGTCTAATTTCATTCAGGAAAAATATAAATTACCAAAATTAATTTGCAAAGAAAAATCTATTTAAAAAGAATATACATTTTAAAAATTATAATATCTAAACAATTTCCAGACTCTCTCAGAAGAAAAAACGTTTCTTAAAAACACTGATGACCTTAAGAAAGAACAAAAAAGCAACAGGATTAGACAAAATCAAAATATTATATATGATAGAAGATTACATTGCTTATACCTGTGCTGGAAAATTGGAGACCTTGGATAAAATAGATCATATATTTTTTTTCTTTTCTTTGCAGAACATAGAGAAGGCTATTTTTCCAGAATTAATATTTATAATTTTATTGATAAAGATTTAAAGCACAAAATAACCTCTATCACATTGTTGTTTTTTTTGACTTCTGATTCTGGTCGTGGATAACAGAACAGACTTGGACTCCTGCTGCGAAGTGGATGGCTGAGTCTGGAAGACAGATTGGGTTTCAGAGAGGTGAGGTGACCAAGATCTTAAGGACAGATTTCCATAGAAAAGGCAGCTCTTCATATTTAAGGGGAAAATAATAATAAACATATACAAATTCTTTGAGAGACTCAAAAAGGATGAAACAAATCATAACTCATTTTATCAGGCAACGTGACATTGACAGGAAGACTTGACAGCAACATTGCTGACATGTGTATATTACAGTCACGTGGTTTATGGATGTTGTTGCAGTAATTCTAACTGAAATATCACCAAGCTGTATTCAGCAACATATGATAAGGTTTCTATATCATGTGAAAATATTTTTTCATGAATCCAAAGTTTGTTTAATATTAAACATTTCCTTAAAATTTTCCCCTACCACAAAATTATGGAGAAAAATATCGTAGTTGCTGAACAAGCTGCAGAAAAGCTTTGACAAAATTAAAGAATTGTTCATTTAAAAAAAAACTTTTATAGCCAGGCGCAGTGACTGACGCCTGTAATCCCAGCACTTGGGAGGCTGAGGTGGAAGGATTGCTTGAGCCCAGGAATTCAAGATCAGCCTGGGCAGCACAGTAATGTAGTGAGACCTCGTCTCTACAAAAAAAGTAAATAAGCTGGGTTTGGTGATGTGCCTGTAGTCCCAGCTACTCAGGATGATGAGGTGCAAGGATCACCTGAGTCCAGGAGGTTGAGGCTGCCGGGAGCTGTGATTGTAGCGACTGCACACTGGCCTGGGCAACAGAGCCAGACCCTGACTCAAAAAACAACAACAAAAACCAAACAAATACTATAGTTCCAGCTACTTGGAAGGTTGAGGTGGAAAGATCGCCTGAGACCAACTGCGGTGGCCATGAGCGTGCTGTGAGCCTGCTGCTGCTCTCCAGCCTGGGTGACAGAATGAGACTCCAACTAAACACACACACACACACACACACACACACACACAAACAAACAAAAAACAAAACAAATACACAAACACAATTCCCTAATGTCAACATCATACTTCATGGAGAAATGCTGATAGCTTTTCCCTTGGAAGTGAAGCAAGGATGTTTGCTATTATCACTTATCTTCTATATTGTACTGGGGAATTAGGGACATACTGTTATATAGAAGTTAAAAAGCTCTAACCATAAGAAAATGGAAAAATTTGACTACAAAAATGGTAAAACTTTGTATTCTTTTTTAAAAAATTAGGTACATAAATAATGTATGTGCAGGTGACGTTTGGGCCTCCAACTTGTCCTCACTTCCCCTGGTTTAGAATCAGAAACCCTTTGTGTTGTTACATGCCTCCGCCCCCTCCTGTGTTATTGTGGTTAATGTTCAGGACCCACTTATGAATGAGAACATGTGGTATTCGATTCTTTCTTTAATATAGTCATTTAGGAGAGTAAATATCAAGTCAAATAATAGAAGACATTTGCAACCCATGTAACTAAAAATGGTCCATAATTCATAAATATTGCATAAAAATCATTAAGGAAAAATGTCTACCTAGTAGAAATGTAGGCAACAATTTTTAACAGAAAACTTGTAAAAGAAAATATGTACATTTACGATACATCCACAACAAAGCATATATTACTACTTTTAGAAATAGTAATTGGGAAATGTAAAATAAAACCACACTGAGATTCCAGTAGACACCACAAAAATGACTAAGATTTTAAAAATTCGATGATGTCAAGTGGTAGCAAATACATAGGCTAGAAGAAACTTGCATACAGTAATGAAAGTTTAAGTGTTCTCGCCACACATATACACAAGGTAATCATGTGAGGTGATGGATATGTTAATTAGCTTGATTGTAGTAATCACTTCACAATGTAAAATTATATCACAATACAAAGTTATACACCTTAAATATATACAATTTTTTTCTTCTTTAAAATTCACATTTTTAATTTTTTTTGACTTTATTGTATACAATTTTTCTTTGTTAACTTTGCTTCAATAAAGTTGTGAGAAAATGTTAACATTAAAAAAAGAAAGCATCTAAATTAAAAAAAAACACAAAAGCAAGTTTTTTCCTGTAAGGATAAAGAATGAGTAAGATTAATAAATGTCAACAGAACTATCCTGGGACATAACCCCAAACAGAACTCTTGTGGCCCACTGAATATAAACATGAAATAATTTTATTTATATATTGACCAAAGATTAGGTGAGAGAAGGATTGGTCTACTCTATCGTCTGTGTTAACAAGAAGATATTATGGAATAGTCTTTCTTGAATTGTGTTAGTGTCTTATCTGACTGGCTATCAGAACATTGGAATCTTTTATGGTATCTTATCATTTTATGTTCTCAAAGGAATATTTCTTTTGAAGGTTGTAGAATTAATTTTTGAAAAAAAAAGCATAACATTATATGCACTTATTTTGTATTCATATTTTTATAGGAAGACATTTAAAATTAATTAATTCACTGAGGTATTAAACAAACAGTATATCATGAATATTTAACTCTTAGGAGCACTATAAATAAGCTTATTTTACTCTACATTTTAGACTTCAGTAAATGGCATGTTCTATCACTCCATAAGAATGTTAAATATTCATGACATATTTCTTTTCTAATTACTTCAATTTTGACATCTTTAGTTTATGTTTTTGTTATATGCTGATAATTTAAAAATAAGAAAAAAATCAATAAGCTAGTTTTTCCCGGATGATATGAAATTTTTTTTTTTTTGTTTTGAGTTGGAGTCTCACTCCGTCGCCCAGTCTGGAGTGCAGTGGCCACTCCCGGCCACCACAGCCTCGACTTGCTGGGCTCCGGTGATCCTTCCACTTCAGCCTTCCGAGTAGCCGGAATTAGACGCATGCGCTACCAAGCCCAGCTGATTTTTTGATTTATTGTAGAGATGAGGTCTTGCCAAGTTGCCCAGGCGGGTCTCGAACCCCCGGGCTCAGGCAATCCACTCACCTCAGCCTCCCAAAGGCGCGGGATTATAGGCTGAGCCAATGAGCCCTGCTCGGATTGTGTGAAATTACTGGTCTGTTGCCTGTATGGCATCACGTTCATAGGGTTCATCGATGGGATTAGATCAATGAGTAAGTTCTAGCTCATCCATAGCCAGAGAATGTCCCATCCTAGAATGTCTACAAATGAGTAAAATACAAGAAATCTGTTTTTAAATGCACATCTGGACTAACAAAAAGGAAAGATAAATCATCAGATGACAAAAATGAAGAGAAAACAGTGAGCAAGATGCTGCTCTGATGGTGTACTGAATTTTGCTATTTTTACTCAAAAGAGACGTATACATTATAAAGTGTTATGAGTCTTTGAATTCTTACATGGTGGAGGATAAGATGTAAATTGACACCAGACATAAACAAGGATCTTTAAATGGCTGTATTCTCAGAAATAAAAAGCAAGACGATAGCATGAAGAGAGGGAAGTGAAGGTTGGCTATCTTAATCTCTACTCTAGACAGAAAATCAGATAAGAAGAAAGTCAGCCAGGCTCAGTGGCTCAGCCTGTAATCCCGTGCCTTTGGGAGGCTGAGGTGAGTGGATTGCCTGAGTCCGCGGGTTC
>NW_007253789.1:589807-691673 GCF_000164805.1 Carlito syrichta
AGACTCCAAATCAAAAAAAAAAAAAAAAAAGAAATTTTCAACAAAGCAACAAACTTGTTCTAATAAATATGTGGATCCCAAACCCAAACAATGAGCAAATATGCATTTTGTCTCAAGCATAGATAAAATATTTATAAATATTGACTGTGCACTAGACCACAGACTAAATACAACAAATATTAAAGAACTTATGTCATAAGGCAACTTCCTCCGATTACAATACTGTTCAATTTTAAATGAATAACAAAAAGATAACAGAATTTTCACAGGTTTGGATTTCTAAAATTCCATTCTAAATAATTCATTGATTAAAAAACATAATGGAAATTAGAAAAATATTTAGAAAGGCATAAAAATGAAAGCAATTTATAGATGGGATTATTGTATTACAAAAGAAAACTGAATACAGTAAACATAAGCAATCTCATTAGAATAATAAAAATAGAAGAAGGTAGTAAATATATAATGTCATAGAGTCAATGCATCACCATTAAAAACCCATTAAGGTTTTTTTTTTTTTTTAGCAAAACATGTAAAACTAATTTTAAAATTTATTTGAAAGTGAAAAAGCAAATAACAGGATAGTTTCATAACGAGGTAACAATATTTGTTATAAAGCTCTAACAATTTTGGCAATGTGAACTTGAAGGGCTAACCATAGAAATCTTTCCATAGAAAAGAATGAAAAACCCAGGAAAATCCTGTGAATATATGAATGCTTGGTATAATGGCAGAGATATTATTAAATCTCAGTGAGGGAGGATTAACTTTACCAAAAATAAAATAACATAAGAAGAATGAAAGAAAGACGAACTGAAAGAAAGGAAGAAAGAAACCCAACACACAGGGAAATCAGTGATTAAAGACCCAAAGTGAAAAGTAGAATTATGTAATCTTTTGAAGAAATGGTAAAATGTTATTTTCAGCTTGGGATGGATTATGCCATAACACATAAACAAAATAACTATAAAAGAAAGCGTTGATAAATTTAGCCTCAGTTAAATTAAGACACCATGGAGAAATTGAAAAGATAAAACAAACTGTAAAAGTTGTTTGTCGAGACCTGCCTGGGAAAGACCTCATCTCTACAATAAATCAAAAATTAGCCGGCCTGTAGTTCCAGCTACTTGGAAGGCTGAGGCGGAAGGATCGCCGGAGCCCAGCAGGTTGAGGCTGCAGTGGCCGGGAGCGGCCACTGCACCCCAGTCTGGGTGACAGAGTGAGACTCCAACTCAAAAAAAAAAAAGTTGTTTGTAATACTCTTCACTGAAATATATCTAATATCTAGAACATATAAGGAAATCCATAAGTTTCTAGGAAAATCTCAATTTAAAAATGGTTAAAAGATCTTTCACAAAAATTATAGAAAGGAGAATGAGAATATGCTCACTTTCATTAATTTTTTTATTGAAATACAAATTGAATCTCTATTGTGATATCATTACCTAACTACCAGACTGGAGTAAAAAAAAAAAAAAGAGATAGAACATAAGGCAAAACCAAATATAGTTGAAAACGCACAGTAGTGAGATCTTTATACACTTTTGATGGGAATGTAATTGTTCCAACCAATCTGGAAATTTGGTATTACCTAGTAAGTCTAAACATATGAAGCAGAAAATCTACTTGTGGACATATAACCTAGAAGAAATACTGCATTTTGTCTCAGTGTTCATATAGGAAACAAACAAAACAATAACAAGAAAACTACAAAAAACCCAAATACCCATAAACAGAAATAGTAAATAGTTTAATGTATTAATATAGTAGAGTACTATGCAATAACAAAAATAAACCACAATTATGTGAATCAACATGAATCTTTATAAATTGCTGAGGAAAAAAAAATTTCCCAAAATATATTTTGCATTATCCTAACTATATAGGTTTCAAAACAGGCAACAATAAATGATATTGCCTAGGAATATGCATATATAAGTAGTAAAACTGCAATGAAATACATGAAAATGTTTATCATAAAATTAAAAATCATGATTGTAAGGATCCCGCAAATCCCCTTCTCGGAATATACCCAGAAGCATTCAAATCACTGTATGAAGAAGATGCCTGCACACACATGTTTATTGTAGCATTATTCACAATAGCAGAAACATAAAACCAACTGTGCTGCCCATCAAAAGAAGACTAGATTTAAAAAAATGTGGTACATATGCACGATGGAATATTATGCAGTCATAAATAAGGACAAAATTATGAACTTCATGGTAACTTGGGTGGACTTAGAGTCTATAATACTGAGTGATCTTTCACAGAAACAAGGAACTGAGTACCACATGTTCTCACTCATAAGGAGACCTTGAACAACTATCATAATACTACAAGAAAGGGATTGGCAGTAGCAGGAAACTGCCGTGGCGGCGGGGAGCACACCTCATCAACAAGGGTACCTGCATAATGAAAATTTGTATACCTAACACTGAATTGTACTCCACAACTTTAAAATTTAAAATTTAAAAAAATCTCAAAAAAAAGAAGTAATATTATAATTTTTAACTTGGGTAGTGATTATATGAATTTTTCCACTGTGCATTTACTTTATATTCTGGTTCTCCTTTTAGCGGTGACTTAAAAATTGTCCAGTGCAAGGATTAAGTACTGAGGCTTTCTTTGTGATGTACAATTCGAGGAAATGAGAACAGAAAAGGAAGTCAAGTGGGAAAGGGTAATTACAGCGCCAGGTGATGTGGTAGCAAGCTAGTCCTGCTTTGTGATGTGGTGCAAATGACACAGCTGGCTACTTGGTAGGTGGACCTGCTATGCCTTAGAGGATATCTTCAGGAGGAGTCTACCGAGAAACCATACCTTGGAATAGAATGCTGAAAGGAAAAAGGAGAGGAAATATGTATGACAGACTTGTTTAATGTCATCTGTTCTGATTGGTCAAAGTTTACCAAGTGAGGTGTCAGTTCTCCTGCACTTTTGGATTGCGTTGTTTGGGCCTGGGCTGCATCTTGAAAAGACAGATTTTATTCTCTGGTTTTGTGTGTGTGTGTTTTGCTCGGGTTCAAGACGTCTTTGGAGAACTGGATACTACTAGACTATGGTCAATTGATTTTAGATGGAGGAATTGTGTGAATGATTGCAGCTGGATTACCATGAAAGCAGATGCAGGAAACAGATGGAGAGGCAGGAGAGGCCAGGACGATGTCAAGGAAGTGTATATCATATATCGGAGAGGAATATATTTTAAAATAAAAGGGTAAATCAACACATATTTGGTATATACTTTATATCATCTAGAAACACTTACTGGAAATAAATGCATTCTCTATAGCATCCATTACTTTATGATCCATTCTAGCATTTTGATAAAAGAATGTCGACTTCTTGATTTCTATGTGAAGAAAAGTAAATTTATTTCTAATATACAAAACAAATCAATTTGTAACTTCATATTGGTAGAGACAGAAATTATTCCATGAAGTCATATTTCTGGGATAGTGTCTTAAAATTTCTGCTTTATTTCAAAGGAATTATATCATTTATAACTATTACTATATAAGCTATTTATGATACATTAAGTAGAAATTTCCATTCATATAGCAAGTTACTTATTTTCAATCAAGATGTTTCATTATCATAGTTCAAAGTAGCTTTGAGAAAAATTTCCTTATCTCCCATGTTAGTTTTAGTTTTAAATAATGGAGGAAATGTGTAATGTCAGAAATTCTTCTTTGAATTTAATAATGACTATAGATGAATTTGTAGTTTAAAAAATAATAACACAAACTGCAAATTTTTGCAGAGAAGCAGGATATAACACACCCTGAGTTTCTTGCTTTGTCTACTCACTTTGTGAAATCAAAGCAGTGATCAAATCCAATTCTGCAGACTCTGTGCCCAGACTATGACTAGAACATGAACAAAAAATCCACAACAAAAGAAAATATACCAACAGATGCTGGAGAAGATGTGGAGAAAAGGGAATACTTCTACACTGTTGGTAGGAGTGTAAATTAGTACAACCTCCGTGGAAAACAATGTGATGATACTTAAAAGATATAAAAGTTGACCTTCCATATGACCTAGCAATCACCCTTCTGGAAATATACCCATAGGAACCCAAGTCCCTTTATGAAAACGATACCTGCACACGTATTTATTGCAACATTATTCACAATAGCAAAAACATGGAACCAACAGCACTGCCCATTGTAAGTGGACTGGATAAAGAAAATGTTGTACATATACATGATGGGATATTACAGAGCCATAAAGAAAAACAAGATTATGAACTTTGCAGCAACTTAGATAGAATTAGAGTCTATACTACTCAGTGATTTATCACAGAACAAGGATCTGAGTACCACATGTACTCATAAGCAGACCCTGAACATTTATCATAATACTATAAGAAAGTTATTGGCAGTAGTGGGACACTGTCGGGGAGGGCACATAACATCAATAAGGGTACCCAAACTTTACCTGTATGATGACCACTTATATACCTAACCCTGAATTGTACCCCACATCTTTAAAATAAACAGGAAAAAGAAAAGAAAATGAATCAATCTCACTTTACATTTACGGTCAGTAAGCTAAGAGTTCTCTCCATGCAGCCCATTGGTCATAATTTATTTTCCTGGTTGATTTCCCTTCTCATTCCCCCTCATCTTCTCACACGTGCATCATGTCTTCCCTATCCTCATCAATAGCTGATGACCTGTTTTGCTTCTTCATTAACAAAATGGAAATAATCAGAAAAAAATTTTTAAAAGCTCCAACCACCACACCTACCCAGGTGTCTATAGACAGTTGTGTATACGATATTTTGTCTTCTGTTACTGAGAATGAACTCACCATGCTCCTCAGTAAGGCCAACTTCTGTATTGAATCTCTTTTTCTCCCTCTCACACTCACAGATAATACTCCAGCAATTCTCTCCTGATCATATTTTCCTTTTTCCTATGTTATTCTTATTAGCATGCAGTATTTTTTTTAATGCTACCATAATAGAATGATCTCTTGATTTTGTATCTCCCTCTAGTTATTCCATCATTTTGCAATCTTTTTTTTTTAAACAAACAAACAAACAAACAAAAGAGTCCTTTTGAGACTCATTCATGGTATGTTCTCCCCTCGTTCTCTCTTGAGGTCACTCCAACCAGGTTTTCTCTCACACCATTCCACTAAAACCACACTGTTTCAAGATCAGCAGTGAACTTCAATTGCCAATAATCATTTCTTAATCCTCAACTTGACTTATGAGCAACATTTGTCATAGTAGATAGCTGGGTCCATCTTGAAACATGTTCTTCACTTGGCTTTCCACATGGACTTGCTTGGTTTTCTTCTTATCTTTCTGTCCACTTATTCTCATTGTCTCTACTCATTCCTCTTCATCTCCTCTACTTCTAAATATTGAATTGTCTAGTGTATAGTAATTGGACATCATCTCTTTTTATACTTTCTACAGAGGAGATCTACTCCAATCAAGTGCCATTAAATATTTGATGATTCCCAAATTTGTATCTCTAGTTGTGACCTCTCCCCTGGATTCCAGAAATGTCATTAATTAATTTTCAATTAAACTGATTGCAACTATATTCTAGTCTTTTGAGTTAAAACACTTGATGTCATCCTTGGCTCTTATTTCTCTCAAACCTCACATCTAATGTGACAAAAGTTCTCACCACTTCTGTTTTTAAAGTCTAGCCACAATTGGGTCTTTTATCACTATCTCCACTGCCACTTTTAGTCAAAGCTTCCATCATCTTTTATCTAGATTATTGTAAAATACTTCAGATTAATCTCTCAGTTTCTGCCCTTAACCACCCTGTCTACTCTTGACAAGGTGATCCTGCTAGAATGTAGATTTGTTTAAAAATTTCCCAAGTATTCCTTATGTTATGCAAAATAAATGCCAAGGTCTTCACATGATCTTCAAAACCTGACGGATCCTGTTCTGTGTTGTCCTTCTGATTACATTTGCTATGCCACAGAAATGGGAAAAAACAAACAGACAAAAACAAAAAAAGCCCTAGCATTTGTATGAAAGAACAAAAACCCCTGAATTGACAAACAATTCTATGACAGGATCCTATTCTATGTTATCCTGTTCTGTGTTATCCTTCTGAATACATTTTCTACTCTTTGACTGACTTTTCTCCGGCCACACTGAATTTCCTGCTTTTCCTTGAATATACCAGGTACTTTCTAACCCAGGACCTTTAACTTGCTTTTTTCTGTCTAGAAGGTTCTTCTTCCAGACATCAACAAATTTCAGAGATTGTGTCTTTGAAATATGTAAAAAATTGTAATACCAACTTCAATGTAGTCATGAAATGAAGAAGAAATACACATGGAATATAATAAGCAATAAGAAGTTGTAGGTACTTCTTTCCAAAATGTATGGGCTATAACTAGAGCCTTATATAGGGGAAAATTATAACCTTGATTGCTTTATTTTAAACAGCATGTTCTTCATGCCTTTGTCAAAAATCACTTCACTGTAGCTGTGTGGATTAATTTCTAGGCTCTCTGTTCTGTTCCACTGGTCAGTATGCATGTGTAGTATATTTTGTAGTCTGGTAGCATGATGCCTTCAGGCTTTGTACTTTTGGCACAGAATTGCTTTGGCAATTCAGGGTCTTTTGTTGTTTCATACAAATTTTAGGATTTTTTTTCTACTTCTGTGAAGATTGTCATTGGTATTTTATAGGGATTTCATTAAGTGTAGATTTCTTTGGAAAATATGATCATTTTAGCAATACTAGTTCTTCCAATCTATGAGCACAGGATGTTTTTCCATTTATTAGTATCTTCTTCAATTTCTTTCAACAGTTTTTAGGTTTCCCTGGTAAAGTTCTTTCATTTCCTAGGTTATTTATTTATTTTGGTAACTAATGTAAATGAGATTGCCTTCTTGATTTCTTTTTCAGCTAATTTACTGTTTGCAATAGAAACACTCCTGATTTTTTTTTTTTTTTTTTTGAGTTGGTCTCACTCTGTCGCCCAGACTGGAATGCAGTGGCCGCTCCCGGCCACCGCAGCCTCGACCTGCTGGGCTCTGGCGATCCTTCCGCCTCAGCCTCACTCCTGATTTTTATATGTTGATTTTGTATCCTGCAACTTTACTGAATTTATCAGATATAAGAGTATTTTGGTGAGTTTAAGCCTTTCTGTATATAAGATCATGTCATCTGCAAAGAAGAACAATTTGGCTTCCTTCATTCCAATTTGGTTGCCCTTTATTTCATTCTCTTGCCTAATTGCTCTGTCTAGGACTTCCAATACTATATTGGATATAAGTGGAAGTAGTAAGCACCCTTGTCTTTTTTCAATTCTTAGAGGAAGCTGGATATCCATATACAGAATAATGAAACTAGACCCCCACCTCTCACCCTATACAAAACTCAACTCAAAATGGATCAAATACCTAATGTAAGACCTGAAACTATAAAACTAATAGAAAAAAACACAGGAGAAATGCTTCAAGATATTGGCCTAAGGAAATATTTTATGAAGATTTCCAAAGCACAGGCATCCGAAACAAAAATAAATAAATGGGCTTATTTCAGATTTAAAAACTTCTGCACATCAAAGGAAAAAAATCAACGAAGTCATGAGATATGTGTCTTCCTGTATCTAGCTTATTTAATTTAATGTCTTCCAGGTTCATCGCTATTGTTGTGAATGAAAGATTTTCACTCTTTTAAAAAAATTTAGTTTTATTATGTATTTGAGGTTTATAATATGTTGCTATGGGTACATATAAATACCCATATACAGATAGATAGCAGTGGTTATTCCAGTGAAGCAGATTAACATCTACTTTTTATGGCTGAATAGTATCTCATTGTGTATATACTATATTTTCTTTAGCCATTCATCTGTTCATAGACTCTTAGGTTGATCCATATCTTGGCTATTGTAAATAATGCTGCAATAAACACGAGAGTACAGCTATCTCTTTGAAACACTGATTTCATTTTCTTTGGATATATATTCAGAAGTGGGATTGCTGGATCATATGGTAGTTCTATTTTTAGTTTTTGAGAAACCTTCATACTGGTTTCCATAATGACTATACTAATTTACATACCCACCAACAGAGTACAAGGCTTCCTTTTACTCCACATCCTTGCCAGGACTTATTTTTCATCTTTTTCATAATAGCCATTCTAATAGTTGTGAGGTAATATTTCACTGTGGTTTAATTTGCATTTCTTCCATGATTAGTGATACTGGGAATGTTTCATAAGACTGTTGGACACCTATATGTCTCCTTTTATGAAATGTCTATTCAGACATGAATAATAATAATTGCCGACATAGTACTTCTCAGGTATCAGTGAATGAAATCTTCTCTAGAAAATTATTTTATGATTTATCTCAGATCAACTTGAACATAAATGCATCAGAGTGTATAAATGTTACTATGTAATTACTTCTGTATCCACCTTGTAGACCTTTGCAAATTTGACTGATAGATTTATACTGCTGCAGAGCAGACTTAAACAATAGTGTCTCATACTGGGACTCTAACTGTACCTGCTATTCAATGATAATTTTATGACAAATAATAGGAGTATTTACCAACTGTTTATTAAAAAATCAAATTTGCAGGAGATGTATATAAGTTTAATGATGCTATATTTTAACAATATAGAAAATAAATAGTTTCAGGAAGAAGAATAAATTATAAGTGTAATTCACAATATTATAAAAATGAGGTTGCTTTCTAATTTTCTAGGAGCACAATTTTAGCAAATATATCCTGAAGAATCATGACAAGTTAGACATGTTATAATTTCCTGGTAATCACTTTATGAGAAAATACCATTCACTGTTAGGTGATTTACATAAAAACAGTTTACAGTGTGATTTGAATTTATTTAATTATTTAAATGTCAGGCTAAATATGCTCTCTAGAGAAATCTTTATAAAATTATAATTTCATTAACACTTGAAAACAACGATGCTTATTACTTTTTCTACTGTACTCTTAACTGAATCCCTTAATAATTCCCAATAACTACCGAAATGAGATCGACCAATAACTCACAATGATTGAGAAGCTCAGGTGTGAACATGCATTCAATTTGGAATGAAAAAAATCCATAGATGTTTTCACATTCACCTAAACATATATATATATATATATTCGATTTAAATGATTCTTAGTCTATGGAATATAAACACACTGACTATGAAATCAATGAGCACATTTGGTAAGATGACATTTATCTCAAAAATATTTCAAAGTTTGATTAATTACAAAGACAGTATCTTTAAAAAAACTCAATGCACTCTGTGTGCATAGTAGAAAGTAAGAAAATTTAGATAAACAATGTCAAGAAAATAAAAACACCATATTTCTACCATGTGTAGATTACTACACATGTACTATAGATTACAATTTAATGTAAAACCTTCCAGATATTTTACAATATTTATATATGGATATATACAGACACACACACCCCCACACAGAGACATACATTTCAGTTATTTAATATTCACATTTTTATCAATAAATTTTTATCTCACCTAACATATAGTTCATTCTAACTTTTCCAGATGTCCACAAATGCCCACTATGGTTGGTTTATCCAAGCCAGGATATATAGTACATCTATTTTTTAAGAAACGTGGATTGATAAGTTTCTTCCTGAGTTTCTGATTCAGAAGTGGGTCCCCCAAATTGTATATCCATCAGGTTTTTACATACTGCTGATCAGAAGCCCATGCTTTGAGAACCACTATGCTAATGGAAAAAAAAAAATCATTTACTAAGACTCCTAGACTCCACATTTGGCTTGTCTCTTCACTGTTTTATTTTTTCATCTAAAGTGACTTTTAAAAAATCCTCATTGCTGACTTCTCAGAGCCCTTAATATTGCCAAGTCACTTTAACCACACATGGAATGCTCCCAGTCACTCTGAAGTGCCA
Organism: Carlito syrichta; assembly: GCF_000164805.1. Lineage (NCBI taxonomy): Eukaryota > Metazoa > Chordata > Mammalia > Primates > Tarsiidae > Carlito > Carlito syrichta. The sequence goes on from NW_007253789.1 coordinate 599,724, forward strand.
AATTCGGCTCTTCTGCACATTTGCTTATCTCCCTCCTCCATAGCATGCTTTCTGTGTTGACTGGAAAATACAACATTACTCATCCCAGCCCTCTTTTGCTAAGATCAGCCTTCTCTCATTGGACCAAACTTGAACTCTTTCCACCTCGTGGTAAGTGGTCAGCTGCATCTGTGCTTCTTCTGCCAGTATTTTGGACTTCTTTGAGGGCCCTCCCATGTCTAGCATTGGATCGCCCCAAGGTGAGCCTTCTGCTCACAGACTGCAGAGCACTGCTGAAGAAAGTTGTGTGACTTAGTGCAGCTGGCTTTCTGGGAGAGACAGCCTGCTGTGCAACTTCAACTTGGCCAGCTCCTCCTGCAAATCACTCCTGTTTCTCGCTCAATGACTCCCTGGATCATTTTCCATGGAAACTTTTCAGGCTGTGTTGTATTTCTTTGAGCCCTCAACCCCTTCAGTTCTCTCACCTTTAACTCAATGTATCTGTTCCTACATCTATATTTATTCTTCCCTCAAGTTTCAGAGCAAGATATACCCATCTCTCAAAGTTAAAGTCTGAGATTGCAAACGGGTGTCTGGTGTTTCTTTTCTCTCATCTCTTCACACGTGTGAAGAAACTTGTGTGACTCTTCTCTTCATTGCCTTTTCTTTTAACTTTTTCTACCCTTTGAAAAATGTCTGTTTTCCCTATTAAAATGAATTTTTTACTTCATTCTCTTGTCCTTTTCTAAAATCATTCTATTTCTGTTATTAATCAGGGTCTTTGAATAGTCTTATTCAATTCAGTTCATGCATTTCCCCACTAACATCTTTCCTCCTTGATTTTTGGAACTTTGGATGGAACCCAATCATTCCATAAAAACACTTTCCCTGATGTTTGCAGTGGCAACACCGTCACCCCATCTCTTCCTGTCCCAACTAGACTGAATGTTTGTTTTCAGTGTTGGTTCTCCTGCATTTCTATTGCAATTGTATCTATTTGCCTTTCCATTAAAAATATTACTTTCTTGACATCTGAAACATGTATTCTCCCTTTTCTAATTTTTTGTGCCTTTTACTGTTCACTTTCCTCTCCTGTTCGTAACCATTACTCTCACCACTATTCTGGTACATGCTTAATCTTCATCTTCCCTGTTCCATTATTCTTTGAAGACATAACTGTCTTGTCTAGTCTTTGACTGTCATTCTCACTTTGTTCCCAATTCCTAAAACTTCTAGCTCCCCAGAGGACTTTTTCTTTGAATATGCCAATGCTTTGTTTCTTTTTATAAAAAAAAGTTTCCTTCTCAATTCTCTCTTCTTTCAGAAGCAGCACCATTCATGGTGTCAATTTCTTAGATGGCTTTGTGACTGGCTGTTGACCTTAATTTTCAACAGGCTGCCAATCACTGAACTCACTTTGTTCGTGGGAGACTCTAAATCTTCCTTTCTTTGCAACAAAACTGTCTAAGCTTTCATGAGATTGTGTCTGTTTTCTCTAATGGTCAACTAACAAGGAAGACAGTGTATCTTTATCTTGACTAATAGATAATTTCTTTTATCATACTGCTTATATCATGTCATTGAACTGTAAAAATTATTTTCCTTTTGGCGATCTGGTCCATCAGATGTCCATCAAGGCACAGATCAACTGGTTGTTCTCACTTGTTTGTCAAGTGTCCTGCTTTTCCCAAACAGTGGAACTAGTGTTCAGCATTTTTCTCTGGTCATTCCCCCATGCTGTGTCTCTCTTCCAGGTTTTATTCACATCTCCTGTCTTAGGTTAAACTATTTCCTTTCTCTCTTTCTTCATACTTTCTTGGATAATCAAATGCCTATGCTTCTTTTAAGACTGGTACTCCTTTCTCCTGAAACCTTTACTTATTAATGAAATCCATTGCTGTTTTTCCTCTATGTCTATACCTCTCTTGGAGCCTAGTGTTTAATTATGTACTCAACTAAACCCCATTTTTCAATATTTCATATATGAGTATCAATTTCCCAGTGAAATTATAAGTATCATACTCCTAATTTCTACTCACGGCAAGCACACATTGAGCGAGTATTCTGTAGCCTGTTTTGTAATGCCATGGTTCATAGCTTTGTGCTATATAACAAAAGGAGTCTAACATGAGTTACCTTGCTATTATTTAGAAAGAAAGATTTACTTCCCAACTCCCCATAGGTTTTATGTATGTGCAAATTTGCATGATTGACTTTTTAAACTACAAAGTACTGGGTAATCATTATTTGTAGTTCTTAGCTTAACACTATAATATTGATCAGCATTGTTATTATCAGAAATTCCACCTAAAGAACTAAATAACTTTCCTCAAGGCATACAAATTTGCAACGCACATTTTGTGGACTTTTTTTCTTTTTGGAACTGTGCAGCAGTCTGGGTCTTTAGTCTCAGAATTTAGCACCTGGGGCATAGACAGACCTTAATAATCTGGTCTCAGCACAAATTTTCTTTACTACAATCTGATGAAATGTGTGATATATAAAATTATTACCTTCAAGAAACCCAGAAAGAAGAGTTTTGATTGTTTAGAAAAATACATACCATTAGTAGTATATTTGATAATTTTAATAAGAATACTCTTACTTAAAAGTGTGAGAAAACAACATACAATTCATCAGTATGACCCATGCACATTTAAGACTTTTCTTTAAATAGCTTTTTTTTTTGTAGGTTAAAGATTTTTAAGTGATGGGAGACATTAAGTCATTAACAAAAGTGAGGTAAAATAAAATTAAATGTAATAATCTTTATTTTTCTTAACTAAAAGTAGTTCAGTTTATGAATCACAAAAGTCCAGGGAATATTTTATTATAATTATGTTAGTATGACCAGTGATTTAAAAATATATTCATTTTGCTATATTCTAGATAAGGAGTACATAGTAAAGATACTTCTGGAAAGATCTGAAACTCTGCCACTGACCTGTCATGGCCACTGGATGTCACTAAGACCAATAATATGGATATGAGCCAAAATGTTCATGAAACGTGAAGTACTAGTATTTTACTTCAAATTTAATTTATTCTTCAAAATGGAAAATTCAAAATCTTACAAGGTACAATTGATATGTAAAGAGACAGAGGCAGAAGAAATAGACATATGTCAAAGTGACAGTAGAAAATAAAATGGCAATAGAAAAAGGAAGATGTAGGTTATGACTCCAATAGATAAGTTTAACTCCAGTAGGCACCCATCTGTCTTCATTGATGGAGATAAAGCGTTAATTGGCGTCCAGGTTGTCCTGTTTAAAGAAGAATGCAGACACTAAGTTACCTCATATGAATTATGAGTTTCTGTTTTCAACAGACGGAATATTGGAAGAATGCACGATGTTTTTAAAAACCACGAGCATAACAAGGAGAAAATGAATGATAGAAGTTGCTAATATAATGTTTTATTATTTGGGCATGCTGGATTCATACTTTACAATGGGAAAGGTAATAAAATGATGCCGATGAAGGGGATTGTATACTACCATAGGATACACAAATGTCACCATTATTTCTGATATGATATACTAAAAACCTTCTATGTAAATGAAATTCTTAAAAATAAGAAATAATTAATCTTATGCTTTTGGGCTTCCATTAAAGAATAAAAAAAGTGCTTGTAATTACCAGAATTATACTTACAAAAAAAGATTGAGACGATAGTTCAGGAAACGCAAACAGTTCTGCCGGTGCAATTTGACTGCTTACTATGCCACCTGTTACTAACTCTGATGCCAACCAGCTGAGTTTATGCCAATGCCTAATCCACATCTGAGACTTTTCTTGCACTCATAGCAAATTTAAAAGAATCTATGTGTCCCCCCAGCCTTTTTTTTAACATCTTGGTCTAAAAAGTAGACTTAGCCAGGGACCCGAGTATATAAGTCAGCATAGGCATGTCCTTGGGAGGCAAAAAGTGATATCTCTATCCAAAAGAAGATAAGTCTCATTGGGTTTTAAGCACTATTATTGACATTTGGCATTTAATTTACAAGAATAAAGAAAGAGCCTGTTATTTTAATATTAATATTTTGAGTAAAGTAGAAAACATCACATAAGGATTTTGTTTTAATAAATATCAAAGGTATAATTGTATATTTGTGGGTATTCTGGAAGATAACCTATATATTTAGAAAAATTAGTTTTGGAGTTGTTAAGCAAGGGACTAGATTGACTACTTAACTACTGTACAAACAGTGTGGTCATTCTTTTCTCCAGGACGTTAGAAATGCCACACTGCCAAATAATGGATTAAATAAATGAGAAGAAGCAAGCAAAAGAAAAGCATGACTGGACACACTATGTCAATAGGACAGTTAGAAGGTCCACTGATCCTGAGTTTTTACAGTGAAGGTAACTTTAGGATTATGGAGAAATCTCTTGTTCTTTTTTACGAGGCTCAGCCAATCCTTCAGAGAAGGATCAGAGGCTATAAGGTCTGTTGTCCAGAGGACAGAGTGTTACCATGTCCACACTGAAAAGCAACTTCTGTTTTAAACAGAACCTAGTCCTTCAGTTGCCACCCTCAATAATAATTACTTTTCACCCTGGATGAAAAAACCCAATCCTTCCTAAAGAAAGAAAGAAATGAAGACAAGAGTGTGGAGAAATAGAATATGTTTGTTGGGAAAGTTATCAGCTTCTGGAAAATAATTTTTGCGTTTTGTTTTTCTTTCTTTAATTAACTAATGAAGTGTTACTATCATCTGTGAGCCTCAGCTTTCCTATCTGTAAAATAGGGTGGTAGGTAAAGTAATTTTTAAGATTCCAACTCTAAGTTCTTAAGAATTGTTGAAATGAATGATGATTGTGAAAATAAATCTCTAGAATCTGAAAGAGTGGAAATGACACCACACAGATATATTTGTAAATCAAAACGTTAACACTCACAATGTCTTCAGAAGCTTACGTCTTCAAATTTGGTCATGGATGAAGCTGTGAGTTTGCATATTGGCAAAATCAAGCAAACGAAAATACAACCCCACAATTTATTTAGTAGAAACATTTCTATTTGTTATTTCCTGACAAGGTCCATGCAATCTGTAAGCATCTTTGAAGTTTATCCATTTTTAAAGACATTGTTTATTCATTCAGAAAACATTTTTGTCTTGTAAAAAGTATTTACATTTACTTTTAAAATGTTTGTAATAATGAAAGACCATTTTGAGATCTGAAACAAATAGGGTAGTCATTTTGAAAATGAAACCCTACAAAATTAATTTCAGTTAGGTAAAAATTTCATTTGCAAGGATAAATTAATCAAGGGTCACTAGTGAGTATATCTAAATTCTAGCTTCTTCAATCTTTAATTTTTTGTTGGAATTGTACATATTACCTAATAGCATATTTTATATCTTAATAAACTGAAAAAATTGCATGTATTTTACTTTTAAAATGCAATATTATGCATTTGTTGATTATAATACTACTAAAATTAATAGATTACTAACATAAAAATTACAGTCAACATTTATACTTTGAATTAAATAATTTGAATTAGAATCTGAATGAGAAATCTAACCCTTTAGAATGGTGATTTATTTAAATTTTTCTTTACACCTTGAATGTGGCTAAAAATATGAGGATTTGTCTAAGTACTTTTCCAGAATCTGAAACTAGAACAAATGAAAAATGTGTTTCACATAAACACAAAATATCTTTTATATATTTTTACAATGTAATTTATTAATTTGTCTAAAAAAGCAATAGACATATGATAAATGCATCTGTAATTTTAAATTTTCTAATAGCCAAACTAAAAAGAAAAAAAAATTGAATTATATATTTCATATATTAAGAAATTTATCATTTCAACTTGAGATTATTGTTTCTTTCTTTTTTTATATAAGGTTTTCAGAATCTGGAACATTTTGCATTTACAGCACCTCACAAGAAGCCACTAAATTTTCATCAGAAATACTGTCTGTATTAAGATTTCATAAAATTTACATATAGAAAGTAGATTTACATATTTGATCTTCAATTTATCCCACACATACTTAAAAGTTTTTCAATCACTGAATCAAGTATTTAGAAAGATTTTTTCTTTACTCACTGCATTATCTTTATCAAGCTGATTTATCTTTGTTAGGAAAGATGTTTTGACTTTGAAGCTTTGAAATAAAAGCAAAGAAGTTTTAAAACTGCATCTGTCTATGTTTTGTAAAGTTATTGATTATTGTTCTAGCTCAGTATTGATTATATCCAACTCATACTAAGGGATATTGTACACTTTAAAAATCAACCCTAGATTTATCATTATAAACTGAGTATCTGTTCTCTAAAATGCTTGGGACCAGAAGTGTTTGGGATTTTTTAAAATTTTGGAATATTTTCATATACATAATGAGATAGCTTGGTAATGGAACTCAAGTCTAAATACAAAATTCACTTGTGTTTAATATACATCTTTATACAAATAACCTGAAGGTGATTTTATGTAACAATTTAAATAATTTTGCACAAGACCAAAGTTCGACTGCCTCTTATTTATTATCCTTCACATGAAGTCAGATGTAGAATTTCCCACTTTTGGTGTCATGTTGGTGTTTCAGATTTTGGAACTTTTTGGATTTTGGCTTTTCAGGTTAGGGATATTCAGCTTGTTATCAACACAAAATTTCTTATAGTGTTTGTAGCCTATTTATGTAACACTGTCAATTGAAATTAATCATCCGCTTATTGATTCATGTTAGAAAAATGTACAAAATTGTTATTCATTTGTATTAGGAAAGGTTTTAATTTTAATATAAATTTTTATGTTTATGTAACTTGGCCCCAATAGGTTTTTCTTAAACCTTCAAACTTAATTCATTTATATGCAGTGTGAAATAACTTTTTAAAAACATCTTTCTATCAAGAAGGTGTGAGACTTTCACCTGTCTTATGATTGCCCAAAATTACAAGCTCAGATCTTGTTAAAAATCACAAGAAAATTTTTGACATTTTCATTATGATTTTAGGTAATTAATTTTGACAATTTGTTTTGACCGTTGAGAGCAAATTTCTCATTAAATTCATTATGTAACTGTAGGAAACGCCTTTTCACGTTGAGCATTTTATTATCTTTAAAGATATTTTATGCAACTAAGAACTTTTTCAATTTTGCTCAACTGTACGAATTTGCAATTGTCCTTCTTCAAGATATTTCCACATACCTTCTCTTAGATTTTTTTAACTGATCCTGTTGGAACATGAAATTCTCCATCTGCATGAGTATGCATTCAATAGCATGCCTTTGTTTTAAACTGGAAACAAATTCTGCATACATATTGTATATAGAAAATACTTTAATAATTTAATTACAAAAGCAATGTACATTCAAATCAATTACAATTTACATAAATATAGCTGAACTCCTATTGACCATAAGAAACATTTAAATAAACACATTAAAATGTTTCATTGGTGTGTAGAAAAAATACTCCAACTGAATCAGTTTGTGGATACCAATTAGATTGTTGATGCGTTCATAGGGAACATGAGAAATGACACATATGCCCCATTCACAGATAATAATACAACCACAATATCTTATGTGATGCAACTTTAAAGTGCAATATAGTCCTACTAAAACAATAATATTGTGCTTATCAGAACAATTATTTAAACTGCCTCCATTTCAAATTTATACCAATTTAATTAAAACAAAAAAATCTCAATGACTTATTTAGTTGCACTAGATGTAATTAATGTGCTTAATACCCACATGTTGCTAGGTGCTACTATATTAACCAATGCAGATCTAAGAGTCCTGGTTGTACATACATATTATTATACATGGACTGAAAATCATTATACTGATTTTCAACATTGAAGATATTGAGTAGTATTTAAAAGTATTATACTGATATTTTGGGCCAAAATATTGCATATTATTTCATAAAATAAATTCAAACAATTTTTTCATAGAGCCATGCATTTAAGACAGAAGGTAATGTACTAGCTTTGAAAGTTTGTAACAGTCTTTTATTTTATTAGATAAAATTTGAAACTATTTTGTACATATTAGAAAAACACAACAATGTTTAATTAATTAGATGGAATAGTTTGTTTAAATAACATGCAAAGTAAATTGAACGCATTGAATAATGTTCTCTTTGAGAAACCTTACCATTAATCTCTCTTACTGGTGAGTGGTAAGTCTTCCTGACAATAGAGTACAATATAATAATTGATAGCACATATTGATCACATGCTCTATCAGAATATTTATAGGTGGAACTAATGGTGTCTTGGTATTTAAAAAAATTTTTTAAAACTCAACATTGTGTCAACAATTGTTAAATGATTCATTCAAATTATCTTTAAGGGAGAAGTGACAATGGGATAGTTGTATTAATAACAGAACCCTGTTCTATCAAGGCTATCAGGGGTTAGCATTATTACGAGTATACATGACACATTAAGTGTTTTTTTTTTCTCTTTAGATAAAGTTTTGCATCTACATTTTCGTGAAAGTTAATAATCCTTGTCTTTAGATGAGACATGGTAGTTTTGGCTGAAGTAGTATTTTGACAAGAGAATTGATATTGGCCATTGTGTTACTGTGAACTTTACTAGTCACAGGTTTATTTAAAATGTCAATACTAAAACTAAAAGCCTGATATTATTGATGAGATGCTATCTTAGGGGTACATAACAGTCTCCAAAAGTCAACATTTACTAGAACCCTCTGAAAGTTTAAAATAACTCAGGCTATAATAAAATGACAGCTAGTGCTCATCCAGATTTTAACAAGTATCTGGATGTTTGGCATTGCATATAAAAGTTCCAGATGGTTGGTTAGATTTCTCACTCTTCATTTGGATGTTTTCCCCAAGAGTTTCATTCAGTTTTAATGCTCATTCACGGGGACAATTTGCAGCAGACAAATAACTTTCAGTGATAGTCTTATCTTCTATTAACAGAACATGAGTCATATTTGGTCATGCCATCTTTTAGCAGATTAAAATAATATTAGTACACAATTAAATTATTTGCATATTTGTTTTCTTTGATCTGAGGAAAATAACTCCTTTTCTCTCTATTCTCACACTCAACACAGAACACTCCTGTGACCAGATGTGTGGGGATTATTTCCCACACACCAAGCAGTGCTCCATCTGGGGGATTTAAATTTAACTCAATTCTGACACTATTTACCTTGAGTTAGAGTCAGATATCACAAGGTAAGGGTCAGTTCCACAACACTGTTCCTATTTTAGATGCCAATTGCAAACCCAATGTTGTAATCTCTGCTTCTGACCAACTGGTTGTAAATTGGGAGTTCCAAGGATGACCTTCTCAGGTTAGAGTAATTCTCTAGAGTGGCTCACAGAACTCAGGGACACATTTTTCTAATGTTTACCCATTTACTACAAAGGATATTTCAAAGGATATAGATGAACGGCCAGATGACAGATGCATAGGGCAAGATATGTGGGAAGGGGTAGAAAGCCTCCATGCCCTCTCTGGGCACATCACCCTCCAGGTATTGCCGTGTGCTGAGCAATCTAGAAGCTCTCAACTCTGTCTGTCCTTTTGGGTTTTTATGGAGGTCTTTTTCTTTAACCTAGGCACTTGACCTTGTCATTTGTACATTGGTGATCATCTCCATCTTCAGCTACTGTCTCCTTCACAGGTGTCGAAGGGATGGGCTGAAATTCCCAACCCTCTAATCATGCCTGATCTTTTTGGTGACTGGTTCCCATCCTGAAGTTATATATAAGGGACTCCCAGTCACCCAGTCATCTCATTACATACAAAAGATACTCATCACTCTGGAGATTCCGAAGGTTTTAAGAACTTAAGCCAGAAACCAGAGGCAGAAAACCAAAAGTTTGTTTCCTATTACATGATAATATCACACTTGATAACCACTTTGAACTTAATCCTGTGCCTTACAATCATCTCAAAATACAAAGTTAACTTCATTTCAGGTAATATTTAGAACTGAGCAATAGTGGGTATTCAATACATTTTTAATAACATGTACAGTCATATGTTGCTTAACAACAGGGATACCTTCTGAGAAATGCGTCAATAGACAATTTCATTGATGTGCAAACATCACAGAATGTGCTCACAGAAACCTTGATGATCTAGTCTACTACATACCTAGGCTTCATAGAATAGCCTATTGTTCCTGGGCCACAAACCTGTACAGCATGTTACTGCACTGAATATATTTTGAAAATAGTAAGACGATGGTAAGAATTTGTGTGATAGAATTTTTCAGCTTCATTATAACTTATGGAACAACTAGTGTGTATGCAATCTGTCCTTGACTGAAACATTGTTAAGAGACACATGACTATGTAAACAATAATTGAAGATAATTTCAAAAACACATAGAAAAAGCAAGGTCTACAGGTCCTAAGTTAAAGAGGAGAAACTTACAAAAATAGAGACAATAGGATTTTGAAGGAAACCTAAATATTTGAAACACCCAGTAATTGCAGCTGTATTATTTAGTCTGATTTGCATAATTTGTCTCTCTGACCCTACTAAGTAATCAACTTTATTTGTTTGTTTTGTGCTGTGAGGCAGTAGGCATGACAAGAAATATAACAATCTGAGGGTATTCCAGTTTACCTTCTGGAGTGCTGGCTGACAGCAGCTGGATTGGGATATTTTTTAACACATGAAATGAAATGTTAACAGTTTATAAATATTGTTTTTCATGGGAATAGAAGTGATGGAAAGGCCGCTGCCTTCTTTGTCAAAAGCTATTAAACTATGGATGTGTTAATAAACAAGCTAACAAAACTTAGAGTGTATTTGTATAGAAATGTTAATTTAGGTTACTGAATAGGCACTGGAATTGGAAAACTAGGATCTGGGCAAGACATTAAACACTTCTAAGCACCAGTTTTCTTGTCATCTTTTAACACGTACTTGGGATATGCATGCATCATTTATAAAACATGCAACTTGTGCTGATCAAATGCATGTGAAATTTCTTTAAATAAACCCACCATTCAAGGATAAGTTGTCTATCATTAATGAAGATTGTATAATTTTCTGCAAGGGAGATTCTATCTAATTCCCCTCTAGACTAATTCTGTGCTGACAAGTAGAGGAGCTTTTCAATTCAGTGATTCCTCCTACCTGTATTTAAACATCCTATACACACTGATATGAAAGTATTAACTTTTGTGCAGAATGGCAGCCAATAGTGGGGCAGCTGGTTATAAAATTATTTCCAGCCAAAGGCAAACTTGCAGCACTAGTCATAGTAATTGGCTCTTGCTGAATGTTTAGCTATCCATCTTACAATTTTACGTTTTGTTAATGAATCATTGACACTTCTTGTTAGCTCCTGAGGTTTGTGTTGCCCTGTGGCAGCCAAGAATTCCACATTTCAATTATTTTGGTTGTTAACTCATCACATATGTTTTTGGCAGTGTTCACTGAGGAAAGAAATCATAAGAATTGGGATGCAATTAAATCTACACTGTTGAAAGGAATAGTGTATGGCCTTTTATTGTGACCATCAAAATCACAGATTTTCTTGTCTGTGGATTGAGTAGCAAATGCAAACTACTATTAAAGACATTTAATCACTATATACCCTAAAAATTTGTAGTTTTTGTTAGAAGTGGAAATTGAATCTACTTAATTTGAAAACATAAAAGCAGAATAATATAATCCTCTAATCCTTGGAAGCTCAAGAATGAGGGAAAAAAAACCCCAATATGTCTGATATCTGCTAACAGCAAGAAGAAGAAGCTGTAAAATAATACAACTGGTAAATATTAAATAAAAGCATTTGAAAATAATTAGGTTTGGGGCATGGAAGTTAAGAAAATGACATGCTCAAATTAGCTCATTTTTATTAACTAAAATACAAAAAAAATTTACACTAGTAAATTATAAAACCTTTCATTCTGAAAAAAAGAATTGAATTGTCCTAGTAACATCCAGCAAGTCATCTTAGTTAGAAAAACAAGAATCAACGTGGACTCTTTCCTCTTTTCCACCCAAACCACACACAAGCTGACCTAAAGTTTATTCATGTTTGCTTTTTTAATAGCTCACGGTCTTAGGCCATTCAGGCTACAATAACAAAATACTACAAATTGCGTAGATTACAAACAACAAAAATGTACTTTACGCTGTTCCAGTGTCTAGGAAGTCCAAGACCAAGGCTCTGGGACAATCACTGTCTGGTGAGGGCCTGCTTTCTGGTTTATAGATGACACCTTCTTACTGTGTCAGACCACAGCTAAAGAGGCAAGGTAGCTCTGTTGTGTTCCTTTTATAAGGACACTAATCCCATTCATAATGGCTCTACTGGCAATACCTAATCACCTCCAACAGGCCTAACTTCCAGTACCATCACATTGGAGGGTTGTGTTTCAACATATGAGTTTTGGGGAAACAAACATGCAGACCATTGCACTTACATTCTTGATTTTCCTCTTAACCATTCCTGCTATTGCTTAAGAGTGTTCATCTTCTATTTGCAGGGCTCCTGCAATAATTAACAACTGCTATTCCCAGTCTCCTGGCTTGCCGTTCATAGTCCATTCTTCCTCTAAAACCATTTCCATCCCGTTCTCTCATTGTCTGAGCAATGGGAAACTTGCCTACAAATCCTTTCATGACTTTTCCCCCTCATCATTTATTTCAGTCTTATCATTTGCTGTCCCTCTCTCCACCCCTTCCCATTCAATCTCATGCTTCCTCAGCCCTCCCTGTGACCTTCTGCGTATTAGTCAAGTGGAAACACTTGCAATTTCCTTCTGCATGACACGTTCTTTTGTGGTGTGTGCTCTGGCTGCTCTTCTGGAGTGAAATTATTCTTCCATCCTGATTACCAGGTGAACATGTACTCCAAGGTCAGCCCTCTTAGACAACCTTCCTGATTCCTTGCTTCTGCATGGGAAGAACCAGCCATGTTCCTCTCTTATGTGTTTCATTGTAGTTTGTAATCATTTTCTGCAACTTATTTGTCTTAGTTTCTGTCTCATGCTTTCATTAAATGCGTATTTATTGTTTCCTATGTGCAATACACAACCTCATTAATTTTTGTGTTTCTGGCATTGAACATAGTCCCTTGCATATAACAGATATTGAAGGAAAATGACACTTGAACTGAAGAGAATGGTGACAGTAGTTCACTGATCATAAAAGAGAGTAGGATGTGACATGAAAGGAAAGAGATATTGTTGGTGAATTAAGCAGAAGTCAGTAATAAACAGCTTTGTTTGTGTTGGCAATTGCGCAGATTTATTTCTACAGGCTATGGGGAGGATTTTCCAAAAATGTGAGTGGTATTTCATAAAGCATTTTGGAAATAGTAGTAGGATGGGTGTATTTGAAATGGGCATGTTGGGGAAAGAACATGAAAAAGTGAATTGATACACAGATGTAAGGTCAGACAAGAAGCAGATCCATCAGTGAGGAGCCCATTGGAGCAGTCTAGGTAAGAGGTGATGAAGCCTGAGGTAGAGTAGTGGCAATTGAAATGGAGAAGAAAAGCATGTATTAATATAGATACCCTATTTAGATGGTCACAAATTCATGCTGTGTGCTTTGTTACGGTAATTGGGACAAAGATGAACCTAGAATTATTTTTAGGTTTCTAGTTTAAACTACTGGATAGAAGGAAGACCTTCATATAAGGGAGAAATGTCAGCCTTGGGAAAGGAAATGGGTAGTGTTTAGAAAATGTTAACTTTACAGATGCTTACAGAATCACTAACTGGATGTTTCTAGATGACAGAAAAGCATTGTTATTCAGAGATCCTGAGAAAGAGCTGGAGTAAAGAAAGAGAATCAATGTGCATAGGAGAAATTACCTGGGGATGACTTAAAATGTGAGAAGAGGATGTGGAGATAACAACCTTGGAGAATATATTTAGAGGAAAGAAAAGAAAGATGAAGATAGAGACTGAGAAGTTCCTATTCCCCCAGAGTTTAAGATCCAGAAAATATTGTTTTTAATAAACCAAGAGAAGACATATTTTTAAATGTGTGGTATATAGCTGAAAAATATAGAGACATAAAGTAAAAAAAGAAATTGAAAAAATTCACTTAGGTTTTGACCATCAGACTCTCTGAGGTTTTAGAGAGTAGTTTTAAATAGGTGGTTGAGACATGTTCCCTATTTAATGGGTGGAAGTTCAAATGAATGTCAGGAGCCACAGATATGTGACAAAAGTTTATTTTCTAAAAATATTGCTGTAAAAGGAAGGAAAAATGGGGTGATAGCAAGGGATTTAGGTGTGCTAAGGGAGTCATATGTGAGGTCAAGTGAGATTTTCTTTTAACCACTGTATTGTGTTTGTTTTCCTATGGTTTTAGTTGCTTCTTCTCTAATTTGCTGGTTTCTTTCCTAAACACATGACATTTTGTTTCCATGTTCAGCCTTATTTCTTTCCCTACTATCTGTTGTTTCAGACTTTGTTTTTAAATGCCTATGACTTTCTTCAATATTAGCTTCTGTTTTTTAAAAATTCTTTTATCTCAAGTTTCTGATCTTGATCCTAGACTGTTTCAGTTTTATAGTATGAATGTCTACACATGGGTAACAATTTGGCAGTACTAATTAAGCAGTTACAAACTTGAACTCATCATTACCTCCAAGGTACTTGTTCCACCACCATAACTAATTTGAAATAGTTACTATCAACTTGTGCCAAATGACTAGATCCTATTTGTTCCTTGTAATATCTCTTTGGTTTGTCCTGCTTTTGTTTTTTCTGTTGTCACTATCCTATTTAGTTTTTTTATCTTCCTTGCTAGCATACTATAATTACTTCCCTGAAAACTATCTAAAAAAAATCTGAAGAATTTGCTGGTCTCTAATGCATTATTTTCATTATATCTCTTCCTTGTTGAGAAAACTTGAATGGTTGACTATCTATAGAATGGTGTATTTTAACTTTTTGGATTGACCTTCTAGAAAGTTAATTACACCCAATGATGAAAAAGATTTGGTAAGTAACTTAATCAAGAAATAACCACAACCTGTAGTTAGAGAATTAGGATTTGGGAGAGTAACAAATAACTCAGAGTTTAAATAAGTTTCTATTTCAGAGAAAAACAATTGTTTTAGATAACATGCTCATTTACCTGTGATCACGTTATTAACTACAAAGAGTAATGAAAATTTCCCTTCTACAGTAATTAGATATATCTTATTTGCTTAGCTCACCTAAAAACAATCTTTACTGCAAAAACAAAAGTGTTGGATGTCTGTGAAAATCTGGCTTTTCACCCTTTAACATTTTAAATTACTATTTATGGTTTCTAAAACACAGACTCCTGACTCTGGCTTTCAAAACTATCTGGCCAAACAAGCCCACATTCAGTTGAAGTCACTTCCTCTTGTTGTGACTATTTCTTCAGACTTAGACTGTGACATTGTCTCCCTCCTGGTTGGGTCTCTAGCCTGACAGCTTTCAGATTTGACCTGCAAGATTGGTTCTTTCCTTTGTTGCAGCCTGATTGCCTTCATACTTGAACTGCTGCCTGATCTCTTCTCTGAGCTGCTACCCTGACAGCTCAACCTATAGATTTTGGATCTGTCAGCCTCCTTAATCACACAAACAATTTCTTAAGATAAACCTATTTCTCTCTCTATACACACACATTCTATTTGTTTTGTTTCTCTGGAGGATCTTCATTAAGACAAATTTTGGTATCAGGAAAGGTTCTCGAGTTATAGTATCTTATGAGTTTTCTGAATTGGTTTTAGGTTTTTGGAATAGGATCTCTAATCTGATTAGATTTAAAGACATTAATGATTCTATGCCAGTCATAAAAAGAGCACTGATAGTCCACAGTGTGATGTGGTGATAGAGATATGAAAAATATCACCACTGGACTCTCCTAATCAAACACATATAGGAGGAAAAGATTGGAGTAACGATGTCTATGATACCTTTAAACATTTTTGTCAAACTAATGAATAATGAGATCGATCGCTTTTTCTTGATGTTGCTGGACAAAATAGGGATAAAAAATAGTAATTTAAAGGATTTGAATGCCCAGCTAAAATGCTGCATCATTGACCTGAGAGCATGTACTCTAATGAGCGCCTTATCTCTTACAGCTGCAGAGTTGAGATTGTTGAAAGGTAAATCTTGAATCTCACTTTCCAGTGGCTAGAGTACAGCATAAATGGAATGCCCAGCTGTCTCAGTCTACTTTCTCCTTCTGTAACAGAACACTGCGCACTGGGTAAATCATAAGCAATAGAAGTTTATTTGGCTTACAATTCTGGAAGTTGGGAAGTTCAAGAGAGTGGCACTGGTATCTCACAGGGGTCATCACACGGTGGAAGGCAAAATGTAGAAGCAGACTCGTGAGACGAAGGAAAGCACTGGGGGCTGGATTTGCTTTATAACAATCCTCTCTGGTAATAATTTACTCACTCTCATATTAATAACATTAATCCATTCAAAAGTGCCCCATCTTCATGATCCAATCACTTCTTGTTAGGCCCCACACGCTCATACTATGGTGTTGGGGATTAAATTTCTAACACATGAACTTTGGGGAACAAATTCATATCATAGCACCCACGTTGCAGAATGTCTACTGTTAAAGAGAGGGCATTAACTAGAAATAAATGGAATTCTGAAAGTTGGAATGAGGACATGTGGGGAGATCCTGATGAAATTGCATATATTATGCCGCTAAATTCTGATGAGTCTCCTTTGCAATAGAAACAGCCTCCCCACCCATATTTGAGAAGATTAACCCCACATTGCCTGAAGAAATGGTAATGACTTCCCCACTGCATGACAATGCTGATTTTGCTCAGGACCATTTTTATAACCTATCTTTGCTTCTGGATATAAAACTAGACAAGTCCCATCAGGTTCCTAAAGGTGAGTTACAAAGTGTGACTCATGAAGAGGTGTGTTACACTTCAAAAAAAAAAAAACAACTTTATTTTTCTATCCAGATAGAAATACTGGGAATATGTGTGGGGATAAATATTAAAGGTATACGAATTAATGGTGGAAGGAACATGAAGTTGGATCAGGTTGAATTTATTTATATGGACCCATTAAACCAGAAATTATGCATATAGTATTACAGTTGAGAGAATTAGAAAAAGAGTGTTTTCAGTCATGTTCACGATGGTTGTGTCATGTTAGGTGGACTTTGTTACTGTTTTACTTAGAGGTTAGGTTTAATTTAAAGAGATGTATATGAGTGGAAGTTCACAGGAGGTGGATTTTTGATGAGTAATTTTATATGTCAACTTGACTGGGCCTTGGTATCTGGATATGTGGTCAAAAGTTATTCTGGAAGTTAATTTGGGTCATTTTGATGAGATTGACATTTAAATTCATAAAACTCCAGTAAAACAGATGACTACAAAAATGTGAGGGACATCATTCAATCAGTTGAAACCCTAAATAAAAAAAAAAGATTGATCTCCCCTAAGCAATAGGGAATTCTGCAGTAGATACTTTGTAAACTTAAACTGCAGCACTGGCTCTTTTCTGAGACTCCAACCTGCTGATCCACCTTACAGATTTGGGACTTGCCAGCCTTCTTAATTTCATGAGCCAATTTCTTAAGGTAAATAAATAAATTTCAAATATGTATCCACACACATATATATCCACACATATATATGTGTGTGTACATGTATGTATATATGTGTATATGTGTGTGTGTGTGTGTGTGTGTGTGTGTGTGTGTGTGTGTGTGTATATCCTATTCATTCTGTTTCTCTGGAGAACCCTAGCTAACATACTAAGCAAGAGATTTTTCCTTTCACAGGTAATGTTATGTATGCATTAAGATATGTACAGGTATGTCAAACTTAAAATCTAATTTGTTCTAGGATAATAATCACAAGATCAAGTGTGTAAGTCAAGAATTTTCTGTGTTGATATTTGATGTATCAATTTGTTGGTCTTAACTTTTCCAATCCATCTTGTGCATTGTAGCCAGAGGATCTTTCTAAAGGCACGGATATGAACATGCTATTATCCTCTTTTGTAAAATTCTTTAATAACTCTGCATAACCTTTTGAAAAAGCCAGATTCATCAGTATGGTCTACATGGCTGTGTTCCTGTCTCTCCTGTCCTCAGTCCTCCCATGCTGTTTTTCCACTTGTAAATCTTTTGTCTTCAAGCTATTCCTTTTGCCTAGAATAACTCTCCCCTGATTTTTCTTCTTGGTAAATAATTACTTACCTTTTTTTTTTTTTGAGTTGGAGTCTCACTCTGTTGCCCAGCCTGGAGTGCAGCGGCCACTCCCGGCCACCGCAGCCTCGACCTGCTGGATACGGCGATCCTTCCCCCTCAGCCTTCCAGTAGCTGGAATTACAGGCATGCGCTACCACGCCCGGCTGATTTTTTGATTTATTGTAGAGATGAGGTCTCGCTGCCCAGGCGGGTCTAGAACCCGCGGGCTCAGGCAATCCACTCACCACCTCAGCCTCCCAAAGGTGCAGGATTACAGGCTGAGCCACCGAGCCTGGCTTTAACTACTTACCTTTTAAGTCACAGTTCAAGTAGTCCAAGGGACACCCTTTCCTTCTTGTTTTGGCTAACACTGGATATTTTCTACTCTGTGTCTTCAGATGCTGTTTATAGGCAATGGGGGCTTGTGTCATCTTGACTTGACTTTCCATTCATCTTATCTTTCCATATCTCACTCTACACTCTGTACTAGAAGTGAAGCCTAACACTTATGTTTACTACTGTACAACATGGACACCAGTCCCAACCAAGGCTATTTATAAAACATCTTATGCTTGCCTGATTCAGCAGTGACAGGTGCTCTACCACTGAGACGTGCAATAAATGTAACAAATGCTTTCTGTATGTGGGACAAAGTGTAGAAAACACTGGCACAGCAAAGAACAACGTATTAATTTGAGCAAGGATAATTTGATCATGTTAAGAGAGAACTGCTTGATATGACAACAGTGTTCAGGATGAACTGCAAGTATCATCACAGGAAACTCGAGAATTGGGGTCCCTTATGATCCTTGTTCAGGAAACTTACAGACTGAAGTGATCTGCACATTATTCATTCAAATGTTTTGCGAAATTTCTTTCCACTGTTTTACTTATTAATAAATCTGTTTTGCTCTAAGAGAATGACAACTCTCTTAAAGGAAGAGAAAAGTGCCTGAAAAGAAGGATCACTGAGCAAGTATTTGTTGAAGAAATGAATGAAAGAATGGAAATAGACAATAGACTTAACGAATAAGCCTTTGGTTGACTGCAATTGTCACTGAGAATCAGCAAAATGAACTCAGTAATTCTCAGGGTGGAGACAACTAAAGGAATGAACATTTCCCTGTCTCCTATTGATTGTCTCCTCTTGCCCTGCATTGATGAGAGGCACTTAGACTTAATTCATTTGACCTTGATAACAAATATAAGAGGTAAACATTATTATCTTCATTTTATAGATAAGGGAAATCAGTCTCAAAGGAGACAAATAATTATTCAGAGTTTCACATCTAGTAATGGCAGAGCTGCAAAGCTCTTGTTTTTTCGTCTGTGTGTAAGGACTTTTCCACACCTGTGTAAAGTCTTTCACTCAAGTTGAATTGATCCACTTAGCACCCCTTGACATACCAGCCCTTCAAGTCCTTTGTATGTCCTCTTCCCTACCTCTCTGTGTCATGTCTTATCACCACCATTCTTCAGCACTTTAACAAAATCCTTTCTATCAAGCAGCTTACCTCTAGTTTAGTGTTTCTTAACCTCGGCAGTACTGACATCATGGACCAGATAATTCTCTGTGTGGGGGTAGGGGGCTGTCCTGCGCATTATAAGATGTTCAGCAAAGTCCCTGGCTAGACACCAGTTGTGACAGCCAAAAACATTTCTGACCATGCTAAGCATCTTTAGGAGTGCAAAACTGCCCTCATTTGAGAACTCCTGCTCTGGTCTATCTTTCTCTGCATATTTAAAAAAATCCCTCAGATGCCTCCCTGAAAATCATGGCCTTTTGTGGTGATCTCTGTATTTGCAATTAAATGTGCATTTCCTTAAGACTTCTTTTACCTAATTAAAAAAAGTTTAGTCCTTTATAATGTGTTATTGTATTTTATCACTCTAAATAACATATTTAATTACCAATAGCATATTATTCATAATTATTATATATATTTAATTATAAATAATGCATTCATAGTACATTTATATTTAATTTTTCATGTATATAACTATCTCTTTAACTTTTCTAAAAGCTTATTTGAAATAGAAACAAAGTCCTTACTAATTCTTTATGAGTCCTGTGTTTCCCACAGACATTCAAATATTTGATGATTTGATCATTTTGTGGTATGAGAATTTGGATTAATTTATGATGTGAAATTATTTAAAACACCTAATGAAGCTCAGCAGCAGCTCAACTCACAAGAGAGACTCATGACAGCCATCACCCACTGTTTAGTCTCCATTAGTGCAAGTTAATCGCTGAACAACAATTTGAGTTTCTACCTAGTTTCTCTATTATATTAGGAAAGGCAAGAGAAAAAAAATTGAGACGAACTAATAAATCATGAAATATTTAGTGTTTACAACTTAGTGCAAGAGCAAAGTCACTATTTGCCAGAGAAAAGACAATTTGTAAATCTGCATTTTTTTTTAAACCGTGCTACAGAATGCATTGATTTTTAGGCATTTCCACAAGTGTAAAAAACAAAAAGATTCTAGCATCTTTCAAGCTCTTCGGTCCTTGCTCTATTTTTAAAATCTTGAGTTTAGGTAGAAATTGTGATTTTGTAGTGTCCTACAGTCATTTAAGTATTATTAATGTGACAAAATTCCTTCAGGGCAGGAATAGAAGATCTCTATTAAATGTTTATTTATTTTATTTAAAAAATTTTAAATGGTAGTAAAATATGCATAACATAACATGTACTACTACCTTAACCACTTTTTTTTTTTTTGAGTTGGAGTCTCACTCTGTCGCCCAGACTGGAGTGCAGTGGCTGCTCCCGGCCACCGCAGCCTTGACCTGCTGGGCTCCGGCAGTTTCTGCCTCAGCCTTCCAAGTAGCTGGAACTACAGGCGTGCTCTACCACACCCGGCTAATTTTTGATTTATTGTAGAGATGAGGTCTCACCAAGTTGCCCAGGCAGGTCTCGAACCCACGGGCTCAGGCAATCCACTCACCTCAGCCTCCCAAAAGCACGGGATTACAGGCTGAGCCACTGAGCCTGGCTGCCTTAACCATTTTTAAGTGAACAGCTCAATAGTGCCAAGTACCTTCTCATTGTTATGCAACTAGTATCTGGAACCCTTTTTGTTTTGAAAACTGAAACTCTATACCCATTAAGTAACTTTCCATTCACTATTCTATTTTCTGTGAATTTCACGACCGTTAGGTATGCCATATGTTTGATCATACAATACTTGTCTTTTTGTGGTTGGCATATTTCACTTATCATAATGTCCTCAAGGTTCACCCATGTTGTGGCATATGTCAGATTTTCCTTCCTTTTAAAAGACTAATAATACTTCTTTGCATGTGTATACTACATTTTGTTTATTCATTCAATCACTGATAGAAACGAATTGTTTCCACCTTTTCACTATTGTGAACAATGCCGCTATGAACATGGGTGTGCAAATATCTCTTGGAGATTCTGCTTTCAATTCTTTCTGTTTTGTATCCAGAAGTGGTATTACTGGATCATATGGTAATTCTGTTTTTAACTTTGTGAGGAAATGCCATATTGTTTTTCATAGCAGCTGCACCATTTCACATCTCTAAGAACAATGCTAACGGCTTCCAATTTCTCCAAAGTCTCCCCAGCGCTGATTATTATCATTATGTTTTATAGTAGCAGCCTAATGGATATGAGGTGGTATCTCATTATTCATTGTAGTTTTGATTTGCATTTCACTAATGATTAGTGATGGTGAACATATTAGCACATGCTTGTTGGTCATTTGTAGATCCTCTTTGGAGAAATGTCTATTCAAATCTCTTGCCCATTTTTGAATTGGGTCATCTGTTGTTTGTTGTTGTTGAATTGTAAAAGTTCTTTATATGTTCTAGCTATTACTTCCTTTTCAGATATCCAATTTGCAAGTATTTTCTCCCATACCATAGGTTGCCTTTTCACTCTGTGTATCATTTCCTTTGATGCTCAGAAGTATTACATTTTGATATAGTCTACTTTATCAAATTTTCCTTTTGTTGCCTGTCAAATGGTGTCAAATCCAAGAAATCATTGCCAAATCCAATGTCACAAAGGACTTTTATTAAATTTATCTTTTTTTACAGAACCTAAAACTCATGAATTATTTTCTGGTTGCATGACTGAATATTTAAATATTAATAGCCAACCAAATCTTCATAAAGTTTCCACACTACGATTCTACAGTTTTCATTAATATTTTTTATTGTAAAAACTAGGAGAGATTTTTTTCCTCTCTCTCTCTCTTACTCCCTCTCTCACTCCCTTTCTCAACCTTTCACTCTCTGTACTAGCTCTTGTGTCTTATACACATTGTATACCCTTATTCTCTTTCTATCCTATACAATGAGTACAACTATTTTGATAAAAGCTATGTCTCTATGTAGAAAAATCACCTGATAATATAGTGTGGAGGTTAAAAGCTCAGTGGAGTTTAAATCTAAAACCTGTCACTATATTAGGGCAGGCCTGTTCTCCATCTGACACATATTAAAAGTTTAAAAATTATCTATTAATAAAGGTATAAAATAGGTAAGTTATTTAACTCATCCGAGCTTTACCTGTATAGGGACTAACAATACCAATTTTATGGGTAAAAATACAGTAATTTTACTTATCCCCTAAAATTTTGTGATGATTAAATAGGGAAACAAATGTATGTGTAGGTTTGGCAATACTTGGCAATAGTGATCACTTATAAATGACATTGACCAATTATCGCTTAATGAGAAATTAGACCTGCATGATCCAGAGTGTTCTTAAAACTTGCATTGCTGATACTAAATATCTGCATAACACTGTTAAAAAAGAACCCACATAAGGATCCTATACTCTTGTTAGAAAGGCAGGGTAAGATAAAATATGTACAAAAAAGAAACATGATTGCCAGTGAATGAAGCAAATATTCATGCCTGTTGGCGTTCCAAAAAAGAGAGATGACTGCGGAACTGAATAGCCAGATAAATTTTCATTGAGACAACGAGCTTGGGCTGTTTCTTGGTGGACAGCTGAATTTAGATGACATGAGAGGGAAAGAAGGACATGCCAGGACAGGGAACATTTGAAGGATGGTTTGTCTATCAGTTTGCCTTCATAGTGTGGAAACCCTTAAATGTCATCTTCAAGACCAGGGGTCAGCAAACTTGTTAACTTGTTCTGTAAAAGGCCAGGCAGTAAATATTTTAGGCTCTGCAGTCACAAATGTTCTCTGTCACATATTCTTCTTCTTTTTTTTTTCTTTTTATGGCCTTTAAAAATGCAAAAAAAAAAAAAAAATTGTGTTCTCAGGCAGTATAAAAACAAGCCACAAGCTGAGTTTGGCATAGTTCACTGACCACGAAGCTCTATCAAAGATTTTTGAGCAGTTACTTGACATGACCTGAGGGATATTCTAGAAAAATAGCTGGGGGCAATGAGAATCACCTTATTTATCTTTCTTTACCTGGCCTTTGTACTGTCAGAGAAAACATGCTTACTAATTTAACTAGAGGGACAAGGCTTCATATTTTCTGACTGTGTGTATATTAATAACACTACAAATGGGTACATCGTGGGCACCTAATGGCTACTTTAAGAATTGAATTTAGCCGGGCTCGGTGGCTCAGCCTGTAATCCCGTGCCTTTGGGAGGCTGAGGTGAGTGGATTGCCTGAGTCCGCGGGTTCAAGACCCGCCTGGGCAGCAAGACCTCAACTCTACAGTAAATCAAAAAATCAGCCGGGCATGGTAGCGCATGCCTGTAATTCCAGCTACTGGGAAGGCTGAGGCGGAAGGATCGCCGGAGCCCAGCAGGTCAAGGCTGCGGTGGCTGGGAACGGCCACCGCACTCCAGTCTGGGTTACAGAGTGAGACTCCAACTCAAAAAAAAATTGAATTTAGGGAGTGAAAATGTTTTATGGACTCTATAATAAAGAAGTTTTATGGTAGCTAGTTAAGAAAAAAATGTTATAAAAAGTACAGCTTCTTCTAATATGTATCAGGAAGTATGAAAGCCTTTATGCTAGCAATTTAATTCTATAAGCTGTATGTGTTTGTGTTTAGAGGTATTCCCATCAAAATCAAGATATAGAACCCAAATATATATTGTTGCTTTGTCCTCCTATTAATGGTAGAAAAAAGAATTGGATCAGCCATTTACGAAGGCTGATTAAATATTGTTTCATATGAACAAAATTCAGTTTCTTTATCTTTTAAAGCAGTATAGACAAACCCAAATGCTTGGAGTATGTGATGGTTAATTTTATGTGTCCATATGTCTAGGCCACAGTACTCAGGTATTTAGTCTAACATTATTCTAGATGTTTCTGTGAATTTTAAAGAAGAGATTAACATTTAAATTAACAGAATATGAGTAAAGTAGATTATACCTCTTAATGTGGATGGGCCTTATCCAATCCATTGAACATCTTAAGAACAAGAGAAAAAAAAAAAAGACGTCCTAAGCAAGATAGAATTCTACCAGAAGACTGCCTTTGAACTCAAACTGCAACTCTTCTCTGGGTCTAAAGATCTTGGACCTGCCGCCACAATGACATGAGCCAGTTCCTTAAGACCTTGGACCTGTCCCCACAATGACATGAACCAGTTCCTTAAGATCTCTCTGTTTCTCTCTCTGTGTAGGTATGTGTGTAAATATGTATTAAAGGTTGTATGGCATATACAAAGTTAACCTTCAGCAATAAAATAATGAGCTGGCAGGTAAGGAGAAATCTCCCAAAGTGATTATAATCAAACCCCCTGACATACATGCCTCATGTATTAAGCAAATGGACACAAAAACCTATTTCAATATCATAGGCCCTCAGAATGAAAGTCATATGAACTGAGGTTAGAGCATTACCAGCTTGACATGATGTAAGCTATCCCTCATGGAGGGTATCCAAGTAGTTTACTCTTCAGGGAGTAGTTGCAAGGATTTATTCTTTGATATGTTGATGGTTAACGATTCTCTAAAGCCACTAATAAATTTAAAAACTTTACTTTTTAGATTTACTAGCCATTATTAAAGGCAAGAATTCTCCATCAATGATACACAACTATGACTAAAACTTCAAGTGATTTAGTTAACGTTCAATCAACATTTATTGCAGAACTACCATGTGCTATTTCTAGGTACTGTTCAGTTTCTTCAAGAAACTGTTTCACGGGGGTTGATAATATCTCTTAAGTCCTTAAAAGAATATCTGCACAAATAAAAAAAGGAAAGAACACATAAATATTATAGATAGTTTAAATGTGCACATCTTTTTCAGAATAAGGAATTAAACTTTTTTTTAATTCCAGTATAGCACGGATTCTTAATAGGGTACATAAATGAAAGTTACTGAAGGTTGAATATCACTATCTGACATGTCCTGTGGGAACAGAATTCAGGACAGGTACGCGTTCCTGAAGAAGATAGAGAAATGAAAATTTGGCAAAATGGCATGTTCAGAATGACAGATGTAGTGAAAAGATCCACTGTGGGGACATGAGGCAGTTAGGGATGGAATCAAGTCTCCCAAATTGAGAAAGGTTGAAGGAGAAGTAGCTGAACAGAGGTGTTGCTTGAAACACTCCACCTTCTTGACAGTCTTGTCTAGAGTCCTTCAAGTAGCTTTAATAAGCAACTATTTGATGAATGCCCAAATGCCACAAGTGTAACCTAATTTATAAATAATATTACAAATAGGAGGCTTTTAGTTTTTTGCTATTTCTTTCCTTCCAAACTGTCATTGTAGTTATGATTTTCCAGTGTTATCTATCCTTGCTTCTTAGGTTTTATAGGTTTTATTTTTCAGTTTGAGTATTAAATTCACTTACAGTGTCTGGAACACTTACCGATTTTTAATCATGAGACTGTGTTTTGCACAGTCACCTTGGAAAAAAGTAACTGCATTCTGGCATTTTATATCATGGAAGGAGGAACAATTTTATTTGTTAGCACTCCTAAGCTATTGGCTCTCACCACAATTCTAAAATAAACTGTCTTGCTATTTGAACCATGGGTATGATGACCTATTTTCTACTTTGGCTCTGAGAAAATTCAAATAATTGTGAAGAAAAAATATTGAATGTCAAAGTGCATTTGCCTTTGCAGAAATAGTATGAGGTGTTATTAATGAGGATCTGCAAATAACCACAACTTTGCACTGCTCAACATTCTTCAAGAACTGCTGGTTAAATCAAGGGAGCAATTTCTGCTTCCATTGTATCTTGCATATGAAGTGTGCATGTTATCTCAACATCAAAGTGTGCATAGTACTACCAAAGGAAGGAATCTGATGACAGCAGCATTTTGAGCCACAAGTTATCAGTAGATCGCTTAGTGGTATGGCAGTGTTCCAACCAGGCATAGTTTCTTTTATGTTGCAAACAAAGGTTGTTCCTTTGCCCATGTTTGAAAACCACTGTGATATACATGATGTGTTCTACTAGGCTGCTGGCTGATTTAAGTAGATGGGTATTTCTTTTAATTAATATTGTTAATATATGAAATATATATTCATATATTATATTACGACATATGTTACATGTATTACTGTGAAAAAATATGGAATGGTCTCAAAGTTCGTAACTGCTCCAAATTTGTATGTTGAAAGTCTGTCTTCCAAAGTGATGATATTAGGAGATGAGGCCTTTGGGAGGTTCTATTGTCTGAATGTTTTGTCCCTCCAAAATTCTTATGTTAAAATCTAATCCCTAATGTGTTGACATTAAGAAGAGGAGCCTTTGGGAGGTGAGAAACTTGTGAGGGTGGAGCGTTTGTGAATTGAATTTGTGCTTTAAAAAAAAAGTGAAGGAACGGGACAGTGGAGTCAGAGTGGTGCCATGGGAGAAAGAGTCCATTGCCACTGTGGATTTTGAAGATGGAAGTGTGTTAGTGTGTGTGTGTGTGTGTGGGGGGGGGTTAAGTCAAGAAATGTGGGAGACCTCAAAAAAGCTAAAAAAAAGGCAAGAAAACAGGTTTTCTCCTAGACCCTCCAGAAAGGAGTGCAGCCCTGCTGATACCTTGATTTCAGTCTAGTAAGATCCATTTCAGACTTCTGAACTTTAAAACTTTAAAATCATTTGTGTTATAAATAAATAAATAAATGTGTTTTTCAAGCCACACACAAAAAGAGGCCAAAGGGACACACCAAGAAGGTGCCATCTTTGAAGCAGAGTGTGAGCCTTCTGCAGACACTGAACCCAGTAGTGTCTTGATCTTGGACTCTCCACCTTCCAGAACTGTGAGAAATAAATTAATATACTCATGTTGTTTATAAATTCCACAGCACAAAGTATTTTTTTTAAAGTTTAGAGCTGTGGAGTACAAGTGGGGATTTACTTGTACTCCAGGTGAAGTCTGGACTTCTAGCTGGCCCTCTCTTCCTCTGATATTTGAACCAGGTGCCCATTGTGTTGCCACCTGTCTACTCTCTCTCCCTCCCTCCTTTCTTCCCCTAGCAATGTACTGCATCTGCTGAACTTACCCTTGTTCTAGTGTGACTAATGTTTAAGGCCAGCTTATGAATGAGAACATGCAGTATTCGGTTCTTTGTTTCTGTGATAGTTCACTTAGTATGATGATCTCCAGCTACATTCATGTTGCTGTGAAGGCCATGATTTTGTTCTTCTTCATGGCTTCATAATATTCCATTGTGTATAAGTACCACATTTTCTTTATCCAGTCCACTTCTGATGGCCATCTGGGTTAGTTCCATATTCTTGATATTGTGAATAGTACAGTAGTAAACGTGTGTGCAGGTGTCTTTTGGTAGAGAAATTTATGATTCTCTGGGCATATTCCCAGGAGAGGGATTGCTACATCTTACAGAACCTCAACTTTTAGTTCTAGTCCAAAGTATTTGGCTCTAGCACACTGAATGGACAAAAATAACATACACATACACACACACACTTAATTTTTTTTAAGCAATGACTTTCAGGTAGGAGTACTTATCTGGCTATCTTTGGAAATCTATTTGGAAAATGGTGGGGACTGGTTCTCTTTGTATAAAACAAATATAAGTGATTACTTCTGTTAAAATATCCCTTTTAATGTTATTTATATCTTAATATTTTAAGATAAAAATTGGTAAACACTAACCAATTGGTTAGCCCCACTGGTGCCAGTTTTAAAACTCTTGCAAATATACTCAACTCAAAATGGTTTAAATATATAATTTTTTTGGTTGGATTCTTGATATTACCAAAATCTGAGATTGAGTGAAATGTTGCAACTGTCATTCTTGTTACTTGAACCCTTTTTATTTGTTTATTTATTCATATCTTTAGAGTCAGAGTCTCACTCTGTCTCCAGGTTGGAGTGTAGTGGCATGATCACGGCTACCATAGCCTTGACCTGCTGAGCTCAGGCAATCCTTCTGACTCAGTCTTCCAAGTAACTGAAACTACAAGAATGTGCCACCACTCCTGGCTAATTTATTATATTATATTTTAATTATTATAGAGACAAAGTCTCACCATGTTGCCCAGTTTGGTCTCGAACTCTGGGACTCAGGCAATCTTCTAGCCTTGGCCTCTGAAAGTACTGGGATTATAGGTGTGAGCCACTGTGCCTGGCCTGAACCCTCTTTATAAACACCAGTTTTTACTTCTGATTTTTTTTCCTCTGCTTTGATTTTTATGCATGGTTTTTTGGCCTTCACTGACACTCCTAATGTGGTGACATGTTGCTTGAGGCACAGGCTGCAAATCATTGAGTAATGTAATTATAGTCTGTTGGCTGGGCTCTTAACTCCTCCTGTACGCTGAGTCTCCCAAAAGTGATGACTCATGGGTACAACACAGTACAGTGGGCTACAGAAGGGTCACAGTTTGATCTTAGTCTTTGGAAAACACTAGATATTTTACTTCTTGTATTCTTAATAATTGAGCTAAGACTTCTCAGATCCAGTAAAGAATTTTAGTATTTAAGCTTAGATTTATGATAAGGTTCAAAGTTGATAAGTTCTATTTATAAGGATTATATGAGAAGAGAAAGCTTATAGAGCTACATGATGTCTCGCATTTTGTATCATACAATTGTTTAGATAATTATAAAGCACCAAAAGACATTTTGATAATGAAAGATATGGTATTATGGATAAAAATATATTCTTCAGAATTTCTTGGTCAGTTTTATAGAAGTCATCCAACACGCTTTTGAACTAGCTTGAATATATAGGCCAGAGTGATTCTGAATTCTACTGCGTTCTACTGCCCTTCTTTAAATATTTAATGAATATTTACTACGTGAAAAAAGATTTAGGCATTCCACAACTGTTATTCTGCTCTTAGGGGAAGCAGATGGGATGATCCAAGCTTTATACTTTTTTTCCAACGACTTTTTCAATTGTCATCTATATATGAAACTATACAAAATGAACTGTAAACTATATCTAAACAACTGACTGTATCCATTTAAGAAATTGGAATAGGTAGTCTTTAGGGAGAGAAGAGTGCATTACAATATTTGTAAGTATATAAATATACCTCAGTTACAATGTAGGTAGCCTACATTCAAGTAAGTATTGTACAAGCATGCTTATGTGTCCTGTAATGAGAACCCATTCAAGGGGACTGACTAGTCAGTATTAATGGCCGCAGTAAAGTTAAATCTGATGACCAGAAGACCAAAATTTTAGTTTTGATTTAAATAAAGTTTTTCCTGTTATTTGGTGCCATGGATTTTAATCTCCAATGAAACACACCACCTACTGGCACAACAAAAACAGAACCAAAGACACCATGCTATGGGTACCACTTCAATATTCCTTAGAAATTCCACTGTTTGGCAAAAACTTTTTTCATTGATTCTCTGCAGTACATTTCTGTGTCGATACATTTTTATATAGATATGTACTTGCATCTTGTAGTCTTTTTTATCAATTCTTCATTCCTGCCCATGCTGGAATCGTGTGCCATGCTGTTTAGTGTGCCACTGATATGAACCTAATCTGCTACTTGTCTGTTAATAACTACATCAAGGATAATGGATTGACTGAAATGACATTAAAAACAGCATGAATTGGAATCTTGAAATATTCTTAACTTTAAAGCAAGTATTGATATGGTTTGTACTACTTATGTAGACCAGTGAATTTAAATGTGATAAGTTTCAAGGAATTCTTTGATTCAGACTACCAAATAAGTTGATAATTTGTGTGTGTGTGTGTGTGTGTGTGTGTGTGTGTGTGTGTATGTATGTATGTATGTATATGTAGCATAGAATAACCTAGGTCTTATTAGGCTGAGTGAGTATAGTTAGAATAGCTTCAGAGCTGATTTTAACACCTAAGTTACACTGCTAGGGTTTATAACATAGAAAGTTGAATTGAGAAAATTTAAAGAGCATGATTTGAATGAGATCATCTAAAAAAGGATCAAAGAAAATCAGAGAGCATTGAGTGGGGATTGTAGAGAGAAAGAATGAAATAAAATTTAAACTATAAAAAGAAGGTGAAGTGTATAGCTACTATACCCTCAAGTAATTTGAGGTTGAAATCTGAAAGACATTAAAATGTGGGATCCTGCTTTAGCAGCATGAGTCTAATATAATTTAAAGGAAAGGAAATGGATAAAATTAGTAAAAATCTCGTTTTTGGTAAATGGAGCAGAAAACTAGACTAGAATAAGCAATGCATGAGTCCTCTTCGTTTTAGGTGCAGGATTGTCAATCAGGAAGAAAGAGTGGTAGATTCAGGAAAGAATTCAATCTTTCCAGGAAGCTCATAGTGGGAATCTGCTGGGGGAGAGGAAGGGAGAGGCACACTTCATCAACAAGGGTACCTACATAATGAACATGTGTATACCTAACCCTGAATTGTACCCCACATCTTTAAAATAAAACTTTAAAAAATAAATAAATGTCACTGAGGAAAGGTTGTCTATCTTACAGATCATTATATGTCTATATAACCTCTGCCTGCATGCCTGGTACATACAATTTGGGGGCTTCGTTGATTTTAGCTCTTCCATCTCTGAGAACATTTCTTCTTTCAGGGACTCAGGAATTTTTCAGGATTTGAGGAGTTTTCTCCTGAGGCTCTGACTCTCTGTGAAACATAACCCCCGTGCCAGTTTCATGTGTTTGTTTGTTTTTTGGCGGGGGGAGAAGTCCTTCATCTGCTTCTCAGAGGTGTCCATCAGCCCCTTAGAAAATTCTGCTGTAGAGGATACAGATATCTCTAAGTTTGTCCAAGCTGACATACCTATCTTTTTATTAATTGACCTCCTGCTTTTATCTGCTTCGTAAGCAATTAAGAAAGATTTCCTATGATTTCTCAATCTTTTGGGGCCAAGTATCCCATAGAACGTTGGTCCCCAACTTTTTGGCATCAGAGACGTTTTCCATAAACCAGGAAGGTGGGGGATGTCGGGGATGGGGGGAGGTTATCAGGCATTAGATTCTCATAAGGAGTGTGCAACCTAGATCCCTCTCATGTGCGGTACACAATAAGGTTCCTCCTCCTATGAGAATCTAATGCCCCTGCTGATCTCACAGAAGGCAGAGCTCTGCTTGTCCACAGCTCTCCTCATGCAGCCTGGTTTCTAACAGGCCATAGACTGGTACAGTCCGCTGCCCAGGGATTGGAGACACCCGCCATAGAATGCTTAGTCTCAATCCTACCAGACACATTTGATTACCCGGGAGACTATAAAAGCAAGAAAGCAAGAAAGCAAGCAAGAAAGCAAGCAAGAAAGCAAGCAAGAAAGCAAGCAAGAAAGCAAGAAAGCAAGCAAGAAAGAAAAAGAAAGAAAGAAAGAAAGAAAGAAAGAAAGAAAGAAAGAAAGAAAGAAAGAAAGAAAGAGAAAGAAAAGAGGGAGGGAGGGAGGGAGGGAGGGAAAGATGATTCCTGGTCAGGTGCTATGGCTCAAGCCTGTAATCCCAGCACTTTGGGAAGACAAGGGGGGAGGACCCCTCAAACTCAGGAGTTCGAGATCAGCATGGGTAACATGGTGAGACCTCATCTCTAAAACAGATGATAGATAAATGACAGATAGATAGACAGTTATAGATAAGGTCGACATGATGGTGTTCGCCTTTATTCCCAACTATTCGGGAGGCTGAGATGGAAGGATTGCCTGAAACCAGGAGGTTGAGGCTGTGATAAACTGTGATTGTGCCCACTGCACTCCAGTCTGGGCGACAGAGTGAGACCCAGACTCTCAAAAAAAAAAAAAAAAAAAGGTGGTTCCTTGGGTTCAAAAATTCTGAACAAATTATTGTGGGGGTGGCAAGTAGGGGTCAATACTGGATACATATATTTTTAAAAGCTTCCCTAGATGATTCTAAAGTGCAGCCAGGGTAGAGAACCACAGAAATAAAATGTTATGGAGCTTCACATTTTCATTAGTCATGGTAAATTGGTAGCAATTTTGAAAATTAGCATGAAAATGTCTTTCTATGCTTCTTATGGTGCTCAGATTTGACTGTGAGGATAAAGAGAAGAAGAAGTAAATGAATCAAGCTGTTTTGTATATATTGTGGTGGTTTGTACCTGCCTGTGTCACTTCCAAAGTCATGGTAAAACTCAGGAAGTGTGAGGAACTGTATCTTTTCTTTAATAAAGCCTATGTAGACAATTAACATAAATGCCGAGGACAAAGGTTTGATTGTTCAAAAGAACTTAACCTTAGCATAATTATTGAATCATGCATGTGATTCACAATACCTTCAATCAAACACCACTGCTTTCCTAATCCCTTCTTTAGGATTTGACCGGTTTTCAAACTAGGTCATTCACACTTTTGCTACAGCTATTTTGAGATTTTAAAAGAACATATTTTTATATTTTGTAGGAAGTTTCCCTGAAATGTAAATATATTCTTTAGTTTTTCTAGTGTTAGTGTCTTATTTAGTCTAAATTCCCCTCCTTCTAGCCCTTATGCGAAATCTATATTTTAAAACTGTAATTAACAAGGATTTCTGCTTTATGAAGGATATGTTTTCCTCCACCTCATCCCATTTCCATTTCCCTTTGATTTTTAAATCAAGATGCAAACCAAGTCTTATTCATTGATGAGCTAAATAAACTGTTCTCTAGCAAAGAGGATGCTTTCTAATTAGCTGTAGGATATAATTAGTACATGCTTTGGGCCAGTAAGAATTGGATTTACCAGATGCCAGCATCTGACAATCTGAGCAATATTAATGGTAAGCAGGCAGAAGAGTGGGTGGAGGAATGGGGGGAAAGGAAGAGTCTCCTTACTTCAGGGGGATGAGGCTGTCAGGGTTTAAGTGTGAAAATCTCTGACGAGTTAGTCACTTGGTACGATTACATATGTTAGAGCTTCAATTTTCAATATGCAAGTCTACTAGACCAAAAGGAACTGTGGAAGATTCTGCATCAATAATCATGCATTATGGCAATTAGTCCATGAAGTACAAAACTGCCATAGATATAAAGCGTCTTAGTTGAAAACCAGACTCTTGGCTCTCCGTCAAAGTTTAATTTTTGATAAAAGCCTACAGCCGGCATTTGTCTAGCACCAGGGCACCATGGACCCATGATAAAATTATATTATCTCTTAATAGGAAACCAGACCATGAAATAGTTTAACTCTACCTTATTTTCATGAAGTTCCAATTTATCCAATTCAATTGCAGACACATGTATGTGGATCCAAATGGAGACAGCTCTAAGAGCCTTTTGAGTTATTTTTCAGGTCCCAAAATAGAAAGCAGCATATTAGATTTGATTCTGAAATAAAAATACATTACTTACAAATAGAACAAAAAGTTTCATGTTTGACAAAATCCTTTCAGAAATTTCTTGAACAGAGATGTGATATAAAAAGTGGCATTGCAATTTTATGTGAAAATAATCCTCAAGGCCCTTCAAACCCATCTTACTTGATTGTTTTAATCACAAATGGGGATGCAATAGTTACTAAGAATTCTTTAAATTACTTGGAGTTTCCTAGCATTTAAAGAAGAATAGTAATATCAATATGTGTTTAAATTTTTTTTTACTCTACCTCTACTAATATGAAGTCTATAAGATGAATTTATTCAATCCATATCAGACAATTTGTGAATTTTGGATAATCAAGAGGTTTTATCTAGCTATCTATTTATCTACCTACATATTTTAGTTAGAAGCAAGGTAATACAGACAATTATAATTTCAGTATTCTATACTTTCAACTCAGGATTATTCAAAGGGAAAGATTTGGAAGTAATTCAACATTAATAAATGGTTCAAAGAACTGACAATATTTATCTTGAGAAAGAAAAGACCTAGTAAGACTATAATAGCTATCATCAAATATTTGAAGCTCATTCATATGAAAAAAGTAGTATTAAGACAGAACTGAGAACAATGGCGAAAGTTTGAAGCAAGGATCTCAGGCTCAGAATGCACTATCCAATTTAATCAATGTGGAGTTAAGACACAGACTACTTGCTGTGTTTCCTGATTTCTCCATTTACTAGTTGTGTAACCTTGGAAAAGCTCCTTTACCTCTTTATGCCTCAAGTATATAACCATAAAATGTGGCTGGAAGTACTAGATAGTAGGGTTTTTGTGAAGACTCAAAGAGTTCTTACTCCACAGTACTTAGGACATGGGCCTAGCACTTGACCCATTCTTCAGGTAGGTATTACTAATTTTTTATTATGCAATCTAATTCCATTACTTTAAAAGTGAGAAAACTTTATCTCAGTGGATCCACGGATTGTCTAAAGATTGCTCTCCATTTGCTGAATTGTCTGTGTCCCATTAACCTGTGTGTTTTTGTTATGACCTGAATTATGTCCCTCAAAAAATAAAGATATATGAAGTCCTTACCACCAGTACCTGTGAATATGTTTGTTTTTTTTTTTTTTGATTTGGTGTCTCATTCTGTCACCTAGACTGAAGTGCAGTGGCAAGACCATGATGATCAAGGTTTACAGCAGCCTCCACCTTCTGGGATCAGGCCATCTTCCTGCCTCAGCATCCCAAGAAGCTGGAACTACAGGAGCGCTCCGCCACACCACCTAATAATTTTTTTTTTTTTTTTTTTGGTAAAGATGAGGTCTCACTGTTTCCCTGGCTGGTCTTGAACTCCTGGGCTTAGCCATTCTGCCTGCTTTGGTCTCCCAAAGTGCTGGGATTAGTGGTGTGAGCCACCATATCTGGCCTGTTGTTATTAGAAATAAGATCTTTGCAGATAGAATTAGGTTAAGATTAGGTTGGTCATTAGGGTGCACCATACCCAATATGACTGATATCTTTACAGGTAGAGGGAAGTTCAGACACAGACAAAAGAGGGGAGAACATTATGTAAAGACTCAGTGACATAATTATGGGAAAGAATGGCATATGACGATTCGGGTAGAGACTGAAGGGCTGCAGCTGTGAGCTAAGGAATGTCAAGAATTGCTGGCAACCCCTAGAAGCTAGGAGCAAGCAAGGAAAGAGTCTCTCCTAGAGGCTATCGAGAAAGTAGGACCCTCCTGATTTCATACTTCAAGTCTCCAGCACTGGAAGACAAAACTTTTCTGTTGTTTCAAACCACTCAGTTTAGAGTACTTTGCAATAGCAACCCTAGAAATCTAATATAGGTTTGTTTATTATTTTTATTTTTATCTTAGATTCAAAAATAGAGGTGCAGGTTTGTTACACAGGTCTATTGTGTGATGGTGAAGTTTGGACTTCTAGTGAACCTGTCATTCAAATGGTGAGTGCAGAATCCAATAGGTAGTTTGCAACCACTGTCTCCCTCCCTCCATTTACTCTTTAGGAGTTCCCAGTGTCTGTTCCCAGTGTCTGTCCCACTGGAGTTCCCAGTGTCTGTTCCTGTCCTAATGTCTGTGTGTACCCAATGTTAACTCCCATTTATAAGTGGGAACGTGCTGTATTCTATTTTCTGTCTCTGTGTTAATTTGGTTCAGATAATGGCCTCAAGCTGCATCCATGTTGCTGCAAAGGATATGCTTTTGCTCTTTTTTATGATTGCATAGTATTCCGTAGTGTATATATACCACATTTTCTTTATTCAGTCCACTGCTTATGGTCACCTCAATTGGTTCTATGTTTTTCTATTGTAAATAGAAATATGGGATTATGTAAGAACTCCTTAAATATGAGTTTCTTATCACTGGAAAAATTTGTATAGAGACTAATACATTCATTAGTCTGGAGTGTTGTGGTTGGATTTCCAACAGTAGGTGAAAAAGCAGACAAAATCTGGTTAATGCAATACACTTTCATTGAATGCCCATAGTTAGGGATGTGATGAAAAAAGTCATTGGCTGTACTTATACGTATTTCATAGTTTAGATGACTTCTCAGATTCTTATAACTCTTAAATTTTTAATTATTTTGTGAAGATAAAGTGTATAAAATGTGAAATATCAAGTAGCTTGTAAAATTGAAGAAAAATTTAATAATAAGACCATATAAGGAAGTAAGTGCTTAGTAGGATTAGTTTGCTTATCAAGATGGAATTATTGTTCCTATAATAAAATGATAGGTTATAAAGAATGAATTAGTAAATATGACATAACATTTCTATATCAGAATACACTTCCAAGACAAAATTTGATACATGTCAATGATTATAAAATGATATCTATAATATAATAAATCATATTTAAGATGCACATACGGTTTATACTTTTGCAAGTATATTGTTTTATTGTTTATTTTTGTTTAAAGAAAAGACTTTTTTTTACATTTAAAAAAATTTTTATTTTAGAGACATGGGGTACAATTCAGTTAGGTATGCAAATGGTCATTATGCAAGTACCCTTGTTGATGAAATATCCCCCCCAAGACTAGTATTTTCAAACTCTGTTAACAATAATTGTACATTGCCCAAATGAACTTTTAAGAGAACCATTCTTATAAAAATCGCT
Organism: Carlito syrichta; assembly: GCF_000164805.1. Taxonomy (NCBI): domain Eukaryota; kingdom Metazoa; phylum Chordata; class Mammalia; order Primates; family Tarsiidae; genus Carlito; species Carlito syrichta. The sequence continues at coordinate 636,656 of NW_007253789.1, forward strand.
CTCTCCTTCAAAAAGTTGTACACTGACTTTTACAAAGTATACACTTACATTCCTAAGTTTTAAAAAATTTAATTTATTGAAATTTTTTCTCTATCAAAATTATTTTTCTTACTTCATTTTTTCCATTGTATGAACCATTTCCTATTTGGCCATCTCCCTGTTGTTGACTGTTAATTATCTTTTTATGTTTTATCTGTTATATAGAGCACTGCTATGAAAGTCTTTATATATAGATCTTTAATTGTATTTCTGATTATTTTCTTAAGACACATACCTGGAAGGGTAATTATAGGAGCCTTTTCAAAGGTCATTGATCCTATAATTTTATGCTACATTTTTTTCAGAAGGGTTATAATATTTTATCCTCTAATTACTACCACTCTTCAATAGCAATAAGTATTATTTAAAAAAATCTAATTTAAAGAGTAAAATGTGTACTTTTCAATGTTTTAGTTCACAATTTTAGAATACTTGTGAGACAGAACATTTTTCATGTAGAGTGTATCTACATTATGTATTTATTTTTTAAAAAGTTTCCTGCCCATTTTTCTCTTGAGATTTTTTGCCAATAAGTGACATAAACAATATTTAGATAATAAAGATATTTAAAGGATTATTGTGGGGATGTTTTTATGAGTAAAAAGTTTTTATTTTATTTTATTTATTTGCAACTCATTAAATCTCCATCAAATTGCTGTTCTGTATAATTATCTATTTATGTTCTTGTGAATATATTTTTATGAGTAGAAAGTTTTTATTTTTTATTTATTTGCAACTTATTAAATCACCATCAAATTACTATTCTGTAGAATTATCTGTCCATGTGACTCCCTTGTATAAAATATACTTCAAAAGTTCTTGTAGGACCGTTCTTTTAAAAATCCGGCTCCCCTTCAAAAAATTGTTCATTGACTTTGAGGACACTGAAGTTGCCTTTTCAATATTTGTGTTACAGTCCCCCAGTTATGACAGCTGAGTGATTGGGTATTGACTCCCACTTTTAGAGCAGCCCCCAAGTGTCTCTTACCATCACAGGAGACCCATCCTTCTTGCCAACGACTGGCTCAATAATCTAGATTTATACCAATAAGAACATTGATCTGACAACAGGAATTGGTTATGGAGAGAAAAGTCTCAGTTGAATTAATTTAAGCAAATGAGATATGAGTGGGAGTTTCCAAGAGGTACTTGGAACTGCTTCCCCACTCTTAAGAGCGCAGTACAGACAGACCATTTCCTTTCCCCTGGATGCTGTCATCCACTGTGGGAAGTCTGCAATATCAGTAGCTATTTGACTTCCAGTCTGGGGATAGAGCCAGCACAGAGAGGAGGCAGAGGCAGGAGAATAGCAAGCAAGGCATTGTCATCCCCAGAGTTCCTTCTACTGCTGGACTTTCAGTTACTACAGGAATTTACTAGATAAATTCCTTAGTCTTTAGGCTTGAGTTAAATTTTCTGTTATTTACAAAGAAAGTCTTCTAAATGATACTTAATATTACCTATTAAATACAGTCCAAGCCGGACTTGGTGGCTCAGCCTGTAATCCCGCGCCTTCGGGAGGCTGTAGTGAGTGGATTGCCTGAGCCCGCGGGTTCGAGACCTGCCTGGGCGACTTGGCGAGACCTCATCTCCACAATAAATCAAAAATGAGCCGGGCGTGGTAGTGCGCGCCTGTAATTCTGGCTACTCGGAAGGCTGAGGTGGAAGGATCACTGGAGCCCAGCAGGTCGAGGCTGTGGTGGCCGGGAGCGGCCACTGCACTCCAGTCTGGGTGACAGAGTGAGACTCCAACTCAAAAAAAAAAAAAAATACAGTCCATATTTTTACCAAGTTATTCAAAACTAGTTTTATCTCCTACTACTTACTGATTACTTCCCTATATACTAGCTAACTTAAAAAAAAAAAAAAGCCCATAACTTATAAACATGGGAAAAGAGACCTTATTTCATGTAAAGGTGGCCATCCTGCAGGCTGGGAAACGTATCTTCAGCAAAGACTAGAGATAGTTACTTTGAAGGAAAAAAAGATTGGGTGCAGCTTTATGCTGAATAGGTTGGCTAAACAAATATACTGAACAGGTTGACTAAACAAACATATTGAACAGGTTGGCTAAACAAATATATTCAACAGGTTACAGGAGGAGCTATGAATATTCATGAAGGTGGTCCTAATGCATGTGTATTGAACAAGCATGCGTGTAACAAGGCAAACTCACATTTGCCTTGAGGTGGAGACTTAACATTTAAATGCACTATAATTAGCCCCATATGTCAACAAGTCTTTTCAGGACGCAAAGGCACACACTTGCACAGCCTCTGTAAACCAGCCAGGACTAGTTCATGGTCAGTGGTCTCCTTATCATGAGAAAGTTACTGAAATCAGTCTCTTGTCTAATCAAAGCTGTAGTTATGGCTGGTGGAACAGGGATTCAGTTAGCCAGCATCTGTGAGTTGGATGAGTTGTAGTTGTTTTAATATTGCTTATCTCGAGGCTAGTGCTTGTTTAGTTGCTAGAGAAAAAGGAAGACCTTGTGGTAGGTAGAACATAAATTATTCTTTAAGCGTAGCGTTGTGTGTCTTAACACTTGCCTGGCATGGCGTTATGTCCTGTTTATAATTTGGTATCTTATTGCCACAGAAAGTCTGTTCTGTCAGGTTTTGTGTCTAAACCATAAAAGGAAGAGAGGTATAATGAGAGATGTCTGATCTCCTTTCCCATTATGGCCAGAAATTCAGTTTTAAGATTTTTCTGGGTTCTCCTTGTTCAGTTGGTTGAAAACTTGGGATTTTATATAGTTTATACAGCCTAGTAAGAATACTTACTAGGTCTTCATGTTTTTATTGTCTAAAATGTCCCTCAATCGTAAGTTATAAAAGCTTAATTATTCTTAAAGTTCCAATTCAAATCTTACTTTCTCTACAGGGCAGTCCATGATTATTTCAACTGGAATTAATAATATATATATTTAAGTTATTATCCTACTCATTCTTTTCTTTTCTTTTTTTTTTTTTTGGAATTGGAGTCTCACTCTGTCGCCCAGGCTGGAGTGCAGTGTGCAGTGGCACGCTCACAGCCACTGCAGCCTCGGCCTACTGGGCTCAGGTGATCCTTCCCCCTCAGCCTTCCAAGGAGCTGGAACTACAAGCATGTGCCACCATGCCCGGCTAATTTTTTGATTTATTGTAGAGATGAGGTATCATCCTGTTGCCCAGGCTCGTCTTGAATACCTGAGCTAAGGCAATCCTCTCACCTCTGCCCCAAAGTGCTGGGATTACAGGCTTGAGCCATCAGGCCTGGCTGTTTTTCTTTTTAATTCACTCAATACCTGTTGTTGGTTCCTTGAGGATAATTATTATACCTTTTTAGTTTTGCATATCATATAATGGTTAGCAATATATGACATTTTATTTTTTTAATACATGATTAAAATCAAACAAACAAAGTAACTTTCTGTGATCTGAATGTAGCTGCTTTCCAGCTCTAGTCTAGGTCTTAACATTATAATTCCTTTCAAGTCATTAACTCATTCACTCATTCAATACATAGTTACCAAGTGGCCATTGTGTGCTGGTTACTTAGCTGTGTGCAAAGCATTCAGAATGAACAAGGCACTGTGTCTTCTCTGAAGGTGCCCACAGAGTAACAAGTGAGGTAAACGTATAAGTGCTAATATTAGAAACCCTGAAGTGTATGCTACCCTGTCTCATTGTTAAGGCCCACTGCTCCTCTGTTAAAAACTTCCCCTTAATACCTGTTGATTGTTCCTTCCTATGCTTCCCAATATTTATGTTGGTAACTATTAAATGTGTGTCTACAGCCCCGATCTCTCTCCTGAATCCCAGACACTAACAGTGTCCTCAACATTTCCAACTGAATATTCAATAAACACTTTAACATTTCTTAATTAGAACTCCTGAATTTCCATCCTCCCAACACTAAACTGCCCCTTTCAAGTCTTTCGTACATCGGCAAATGGTAATTTTACTAGGTCAGTTGCTCAGGTCAAACATTAAGCCAACGTTGACTTTTCTCTTTTTTATATGTGCTTTACCTAGGAAGCAAACCATTTTGAATCTACCTCCAAATTATATTGCAGTCTCTATTACTACAACACGAATCCAACCCTGGACTAAAACCAGAGTGCCCTAAGTGTTTCCTGCTTCAACCCCTGATGCCTGTAATCATTTCTTTACACAAAGACCAAAGCAGTTCTTTTTTATTTTTTTAAAGATCAATTTGAAATAATTTAAATACTTTCTAGTTCACTCAAAATACAATCCAAAACCCCTAACTTGCTTGAAAGGCCCTGATCTGACCCATGATACCATCTGATCTCATTCCCTCTGCTCTTCCCTTATTTTTTGGTTCTAACAACTGGCCTCCCTGCTTGTCCTTGAACGGGCCAAGCCTGAACCTTTGTCTGGGCCATCTGCCTGGAATCATTTCCACTTTTTGGGATTCTGTAATCATGACTCACTTTTTGACTTATTTCAGGTCTCAATGCAAAGACCAGCTGCTTGAATATGGCCATGACCACCCTGTCTAAAACCGTATCGCCTATCATTCCTAATTCATATATCCTGCTTTATTCTTCTTAGCAGTTATCACCACTTACAGAACTTCTGTAATCCCTATAAAAATATAATATCCACAATAATAAAAACTATGATGGTTACTTTTATGGATCAACTTGGCTAATCTGTAGTACCCAGTTACTTAATTAAACATGAATATAGGTGTGACTATGAAGATATTTTGTAGATATTGTTAACAGCTAAATTCAATTTAGAGGTGACTACCTTCAATAATCTGGGTGGGCCTTACCAAATAGTCATAAGTTCTTAAGAGCAAAACAGAGGTTTCCCTAAGGAGAAAGAAATTCTACCCACGGACTTCAGCTTCAAATTCTCTAAAGAGGCCAGCCTGCCAGCTATCATAAGTAAATTATGTTTATATTAATTTTAAACTTATATAAATTAATATATTTTGATCATATAAATATAAATCATATTTATGTAGCTATATAGGTATCTATATATGTACTTGTGTGTGTGTGTGTGTGTGTGTGTGTGTGTGTGTGTGTGTGTGGGGGGGGGGGACCCCAAAAAACCTGGAATTTATTTATTGAAAAATTGTGTATTTACTTTTGTGTGTTTAAACTTCAGTCACTTCCGAATACTCTCCGTTTGATGCAATACACCTGTTGAGATGCTTTTTCCACAGCTCGGAGCAGTTTTGAATTCATCTATTGTGATGCCTTCTAATGCTTCTGCCATTTTTTTGTTTCACCTCTTCCACATTGGCAAAATATTTCCCTTTGAGGAATATTTTCATCCAAGGAAACAAAGTAAAATTCGCTAAGGGTGAGAGTGGGTGAATAGGGAGGGTGGGGAATGGAGGTCATGCCATTTTTGTCAAAAACTGTTGAACACTCAGCGCAGTCTGGCAAGGTTGTTTGTGTAAATCACCCATTATGAAATGGGCAAATGAGTTGAAAGAATCTCCAAAAAATAGTTTACTGGAACTAATGCAGCCTCTCACAACTATGCTTGCTGGTACACTGATGCTGATGTATTCCTAGAACACTCACCTAGTGGGGGAAGCCTGTACTACAAGGGGCCCACCCTTCAAAAAATAATTCTACATTCTCTGGCCCCCCCATATTTGTATATCTATACATCTATATACCTGTATATTTATATGTTTATATACCTGTATATCTGTATATTTATATGTCTATACATCTCTATTTTTATATATCTCCATTTTACTAGGGTGCCATTTCTCTGCTTGGCCCATGATGATACAAGGACTATGATACTGTTTACCATATGCTATGCTCCAGCATAGACAGGTATTGACTGTATTCAGTAACTCCTTTGCCTTCCATTTAGAGTTAACTATTGCAAAACAGCAGGGAATCAAGAAGTGGGAGAAACATATTTATTCACCATATTCCCTCCCAGCTGGCTCCTGCAAGTTGACAGTGACCCTCTACTGAAGGCTACATCTCTCGTCCGGCAGCCCTTTTCCTACATGTACTCTCTTTGGGTTTTGGTAACTCTTTCCCCACCCCTTCCGCCATTGTCCTTTCACACCTAAAGATAGTATATTGCAACCCTTAGAATTGTTTACTATCCTTGCTGGTTTCCCTAAAACCTGATCACACTTTTGTAAATGGTCTTTTTATTATACTCTCCTCTCTTACTCTGTTTAGGCATGCCATAACTTCCTCCTAAGACCATAAGTAATATGGGAATTGTCTCTCCCTTCCTTCCTTTCTTTCATTGTATTGTCGGTATCTAGAATAGTAAGATATGTAAATATTTGTGGAATTGATGACCAAATGAACATAGACTTCATTTTAGTTATTGTCTCATAGATGCCTTGTGCCATCTCAGAAAGACACCATGCTTAGTTTTTCATACTTCACCTAGAATACCTCTCCTCCTTTCCTCTACTTGTTTGCCCAACAATTGAGATCTAGTTTAACTTTGAACTTCTTCAGGAAAATATTCCTAATTATTCTAAGCAGCAGTATCAATCTTTTACTTCTTTTGATTTCTCACTGAATACAGGATCAACCTATAAAACAGAAGTTAGTATTTGGTCATGCCTAGTCTTATACCATTAGCTTTTCTTTGGAGTGGTTTGTTTTACCCTCCCAAGATGATTGCAAGTTCCTTGAGGGCAATGACCAGTTTTCACTTTTCTTTTCTTTCTTTTTTTTAAAGATGTGGGGTACAATTCAGGATTAGGTATATAAATGGTCATTGTACAGGTAAAGTTTGGACCTGTACTTTTCAATGGGCAGCACTATTAGTTCCCTGTTGCTATTGTGAATAGTGCTGCAATGAACATGTGTGACCAGCTATCTTTTTTGTTGAATAATTTGAGTTCCTCCAGGTACATTTCCAGAAGGGGGATTGCTGGGTCGTATGGAAGGTCAACTTTTAGATCTTTTAGGAATTGCCACACTGTTTTCCACAGAGGTTGTACTAGTTTACACTCCCACCAAACAGTGTAGAAGTGTTTCTTTTCCTCTGAATCTTCTCCAGCATTGTTGTTTTTTGAGTTTATGATGATGGTCATCCTGACTGAAATTAGGTAGTATCTCAGCGTGGTTTTAATTTGCATTTATTTAATGATTAGTGAGGCTGAACATTTTTTTAATGTATCTATTGTCTGCTTGAATGTCTTCTTTAGAGAAGTGTCTATTCATATCTTTTACCCACTTTGTAATGGGGCTGTTTGTCTTTTTCTTTTTGGCACTTTTGAGTTCCTTGTAGATTCTAGATGTTAAGCCTTTATCAGGTATACAATTGGCAAATATTTTTTCCTAGTGTGTGGGTTGTCTGCCTGCTCTCTTTATGGTTTCTTTTGCTTTACAGAAGCTGTCAGTTAGATGAAGTCCCACTTGTCTATCTTAGCTCTTATGGCATGGGCACTTGGGGTTTTGATCAGGAACTGGCCGCCAGTTCCAATTTCCATAAGGCTGTCTCCTGCATTTGCTAAGGTTCTTATAGTTTGAGGTTTTACATTTAGGTCTCTGATCCATTTAGAGTTGATTTTTTTGTGTGATGATAGGTAAGGGTCATGTTTAATCTTCTGTATGTGGTCATCCAGTTAACTAGTTTTCATCTATTTTGTTTTATAAAATCTGAGTGATGTTGGTTGTTTATTCAATAGAGGCTTAGAATAACACCCGCTGGATACTATATCCAAGGACATGAAGTCTTTAGAATTTTCTCTGATGATTTTGTCAAAGTAATTTATTCTTCTTTTGTGGTAAGAGTTTTAAAATCTTATAATCTTGAATAAAAAAACTAAATTTTATTTCAGGATATGGTGTTGCATTAAACATTTTTATTATTAAAGTCAACTGAAATCTTACCTGTGGTTGCACATCCTACTAGTAATTAAACAGAAAAACATGGAGGAATGAATAGCGTCAATCAATAACATTGACTAACAGCAAAGATAAATTTCACCATCTCTCTTTTACTGCACAGACTATTGTTTTATGAACATAGGAGTCTATATAGCCTGAGGTTTAGAGTGAAGATTCAGCCACTAAATTTTGAGATGATCCCAGAAGTTATTTAAACTTTTCTTTTTTTTTTTTTTTTTGAGTTGGAATCTCACTCTGTCGCCCAGACTGGAGTGCAGTGGCCGCTCCCGGCCACTGCAGCCTCGACCTACAGGTCTCCGGCGATCCTTCCACCTCAGCCTTCCGAGTAGCCGAAATTACAGGCACGCGCTACCATGCCCGGCTGATTTTTTTATTTATTATAGAGATGAAGTCTCGCTATCCAGGCGGGTCTCGAATCTGCGGGCTCAGGCAATCCACTCACCTCAGCCTCCCAAAGGCACAGGATTACAGGCTGAGCCACCGAGCCCTGCTTATTTAATCTTTTCTATGTTCTTGTCAATTTGGTAAGAGAGCATGAGTATCTCACAAGACAAGGGTCCATTACTCAAAGACAGAAAAACAAAAAAACTAAACTTACTATGTCTGAGTTAACAAATTTTGTTTTGTTAATCTTTTCATAAAACTAAGGACTTCAAATAGCAAACAACTAAAGTATTTAAATGGTAGTGTCAAAACTTTAACAGATAAAAAAATAGGCATTCTTAAATGTAAGCTCCCATTCATGTTGAGAAATAAGCTTAGAACAAATGTCCTTCTTGTTCATGGTTATTTTTTTCCCTCTGTGAATAATAAAATCCCTTCTCCCTCAAAATTATAAGAAGGACTAAGTGCTGTGGGCTGAGCAGCTCTCTGTAATATGCTTTGAAGGAGAGCAAATGTGCTTTATCAATTAGCTAGTTATTGCCGCTTTCCTTTTTAAAAGATCAGCCTGGGCCTATTAGAAACTTAGAGAAAAGAACCTTTAACAGCAAGATGAGGACATTAACACCAATATTGTAGAGAACCAAGTGGAAAGCATTAGAATGCATTATTGATTGCTCAGTCTGGAAAAATATGATAATTACTCTGAGAATAGCAGGAAAAAAAATGGAATAGTCTACTGCGTCTTCTCAAGTTCAGTGATCTTATCTATCTCAAGATAATAAAGACATGAATGGTGCTTTCAGGTGAACTTGGAGGCATCCAAATCTTTGGAGCTTGAATTACCAAGACTTTGAGGAAACAGCACACAAATTATCTGCAAACTTTACACACCTGACCTCTTACCTTATAATTTAATATGCCACTAAGTTAAACTGAATGAAAATCTGAACAATGTGATGGAATATAGACAATAATTATGAAAGTATAAACTCAAATAAGTTATATAATCTACCAGCCAGTCTAATTTGATGCTAACATTTCCACATCTATTCTATTTCTTTTTCCTTGATGGTCAACAATATAAGGATTATTAAATTTCCATGTATTCCTGATCACCACAATTATAATTCAAGCCTTTAAAATGTCTTTCTGAAGATCTTACTTTATGTTATTAGGTATCATTCTACTAAATAGCTATACCATTAACATGTATTGTAATCTTTCCACTTGTAAAATTTTCAAGATTTCCAATAAAGACATCATCAAGTGCTAGACTTCATCACAAATTTCTGTAGTCCCTTCCAGAGAAATAAATCCTGTTTGGTAGTATGTTATCAGCACACTTTTCTATATGAAAAGGAAAAGCTAACTTGTTGGAAGCTAATTGATATCGGGAACAAGGGGAAGTATATCTTACTGAACTAAAACAAAAAATGTCTTATATTTTAGCAAAAGTGTTCACCAATTCACTTTATTTCTGGATTTATCCAAGAGACAATACCAAGCTTGAGAGGAAGGATGACTTTGGAATCAAAGGTAAGAAAAGAGAAGATAAAGAAAACTAATAGATGAGTCCTGTATTCTTGGCAGGCCCATAGAATGATATGGAAAATTCTCCTGAGCTGTAGGGCTTTTAGCCTGACAACCCTGATATGTCATCCTTCCTGAGTGTTCACATTCTAATTGGAAATGTGGCGTTTTATGCATACGCACGCATGCAGTCAGCATAAAAGAGCAATCCATGTCTTAAAGAAGATTCATCTTGCAGAGATAATATGCATGGGGAAGGAGATGAGCAAAATCACATCACAAATCACCTTTTTGTAGGCCTACGAGTGAGAAAGGAAGCCTCCAAATATTGTCTACTGAGGTTGAAAAATCGTGTTCCTCCCCCATTATTTATCTTTAAATACGTATCACTTTATGTATTAAATGAACACATATACTTTTGAGAAAAATATAAAATTAGTCTTAGTACAAAATGGTTCTTGTGGACTAATGTGTAATGTCCTTCCTGTGAAGTCCATAATATATCTCATTTGGAACATATTAACTCAACATAGATGTTTTCCTTTAGTCTTTTTCCATGTTGTTTTTGTACAAAAAAAAGCTGCAGTGTGTTGTGAAAGAAGAAAATGGACTCCCTATCCCGATGACTTTGTTCACGGTCTAAAATGGCATCTTGGCTTCCATCTGTGAAAAGGAGTGGCCTCAGATTCCATTATGAAAGCTGTTTGGGAGCACTGCAGAGTTGGTGAACAAACATGGGGTGGTGTCGCCCAATTATTTTACTAGAATCTTCTTATATTAATGTAGTTACTGATGAAACTTGGAGTATGATGCCTTATATCCAAACTATATTGCCTCAAATATCACAGCCAATTATGGGAGAAATAACATTTTGGGCTGTAATTCATGCCTGTTACAATGGTCTTTCCTCAGCATTAATGCTGCCACCCTATAACTTGCTTTAAATAATTTGGGAATCATTCCATTGCATAAGACTTATTACCAGTTGAACCAAAAGTGTACCCTTAAAGTTGAATACTTTAAGAAATATGATTTTTGTACTATGTTCTGGGCTCTGGCCACAAATGTTGCTTTATGAGTAAAGATAAGGTAGGAGCTAAACAACAACAACAACAATAACAACAATTACTCCAAAAGCAAATTATAAACCATCTGGAGAAAGTTTAATAATATACAAAAACAATTTTTCGAATAACACAGAAAAAAATGTGTTTTGGGTAATTTAGCATTTGTACTTTTGTTTGAATATGTGAATACTTTTGTTATATTCTAGCAAGAGTTAATCACTAGAAACACAGTCAGCCTGAATTTTTATGATTACTTTCACTATAATAATTGTTTGTCAAATGTCAAAATCAATCTGGCTTATGTGTGGACTTTCTACTATTCTGTACCACTCTTCTTTTGTTAGATTAATTTTTAGACATGCTCATTTAGATCCACAAATAGCTTAATTCATTCCAGTATTCCACTCCTGATATTCTTTTCTCTGAGCCTCCTAAAAGGTCTTCTTTCTGCTAATTCAATCTCTGCGAAGCATTTTCACAATCAACAAATATGAATCATGCTATAACATTTTGCTAAATCTAATAATCTACATTTTCCCAGTCTTGGATATCACTCACCTGCAATTACCCACACTGAAATGGACTTTCGTAATTCTTACAGAACCAGATAACCAGATTATGTTAATTAAAGTTGGAAGGCAGAGGCCATGTGTTGTGAGATACAGAAGTTGGCTATCTAGAAGATAACATGTTATGGGTTCATTATCAGAGGAGCCCTCAAACCTTCATAAAATGAGAAAGTACTAATTGCCCACCCAGTGAGTTTTGTTATAAAGTTGAAAAAGTCCTGATAGCAGGTAACTTACGTGTAGCTTTCTAATATATGTCAATTTCCCAAAGATGTTTTTTTAAAATATAATTTATTTTTTAGAATAGATTAATTTTTAAAACCCTACAAATATAAGTTTTCTATGTCAAATTATTATTGTCACTTATGAGAAAAGTCTCTTTTCTAGAATATTTTTTTCCTAAAATACAGAGGCATTCACTCTGTAGACCTAAATCTTTGATAGTCAGTTAATGGGGGTGGGGAATCCCACTACATTTTCCTCATGAATAAAGGCGATGCTACAATAAATCACAAAATGCAAAAAAAAAGGAACTTGTGGTTGTGGTTTGGAATTATTTCTTACATATTTGAAGGGTGAACAATGACAACTTAAACAAAACATTTTGTTTCACTGTTTGAATTCCGCTTCCTGGGATTTTGTTGAGGCTGCCGGCTTTTTGTGTTGAAATAGCTTGATCTGGGCTTTGTATTGAAAAGCTTCATCTATAAAAAAAATGCAGAAACATAACAACTCAAAGATAACAATTCGAAATATTCTAGGAAAGAACAGATTTGGCAGTGCTTTCGTTAGAAACAAACAACAAATGAAGGTGGTGTTTATTTTTGGAAATATAGTTTACATACATTCAATGTTAGACATTTTCTATTCACCGTGTGCTCATATGCTATGTAAGCTGTGGGGATAAAAAGATTAGCAGAAATAAGTCTCTGCCCTTGCGGAGCTGAGACTTTAACTCAGTGTTTTTAGAAGGGCAGGTCTTTCGTATAAGTCTCACCTGAGACGTTTGCTTGTTAAACATGCATGTTTCCGGCATCCCCTTCTGTATTTGAATCTCTAACAGTACAGATAGCCCTGAAATATGCACCACTGATACATTGTAACAAACTCCCTTGGCTTCTTTTGTGCTCCAAATTAAAAAAAAAAAAAAATGTACTGAAGAGATCTGGAATATTACTGAGCTGGGGTCAGAAGTGCAGTTCAAACTCTAATTGACCAGGATCTTGGGAGAGTCACTTTGCCTTTCTTGGCATAGAAATTTTATTCCATAGAATGAGAGTGAAGAAGCTGACTTAGATAATATCCAAGGAACCTTTTGCCACTGATGCCTCTCGATCAGCTAATAATTGCTGTTTTGCTCTGGCACTCAGAGCTGGTCACTACATCCCGATTTACCCTCATTCTGAAAGTGTTTTACCTTCTTTTATTACCTCTGGTAAAGAAAGATACAGCAAAAATGCAAAAAAGAATGAAAAAATTAAATACCTAACATTTGAGTTTCAAAAGCAAACGTCTGGACAAAAGACACTAACTTTAGAAGAATATAAAATGAATCAAAACTTATCTTTTCTTGAACTCCTTAAATCAGGTGAACATTTATGGACTCATAGACGAGAGACCAAATTACTCAGATTAAATGATAGTACCAGGGTCAAATGAGACACTTTTTGTTTTGTTTTGTTTTGTTTTTAAAGTCTGGGTCTCACTCTGTAGTCCAGGTGGCAAAATCTTGGTTCACTGCAGCCTTAACCTGTGTGCCTTTTTGTAGAGACAAGGTCTTGCTATGTTGCCTAGCTGGTCTAAGCTCCTGGGCTCAAGTGATCCTCCATCCTTGACTTCCCAAAGAGCTGGGATTGCAGGTGTGAGTCACCGCACCCGGCTGTTACACATTTGATTACAGAAAAACAATGTTACATTGTATGACTCTTGGATTTGTGTCCTGGGATTCATGTCCTACTACATATTACAAACATATTTGCTTGTTATTTCTTACTCACCCTTCTAGAGCCAGGTTAAGAGTTCATAGCTTTGTGAAGTGTTCTTGTTCTCTTCTAACAAGACACAGATATTTTTCCTTCATTACCGCCTCTGCAACTTGTATCTATTTCTAAACACTGTGCCCTTCATTTTGTGACAATTGTTGCTGGGATGTGTGACTTGCTGTGAGTCTCCCAGAGCCTGCATGAGGATTTTCAATCTGACCCTCGCCTCTGTGTTCACTAAATAATGCCGTGGGTCAGCCAGTCAGCAAACATGCCTGGGATTTATTGCCTTAACATTTATAAAGCGTTTTGTAATATTAGAGAGATAAAGTGACATTTCACAGAATGAAAACAAAGGCAGAATGACAAGAGATTGGAAGTAGGGAAGATTATTTTGAATTCAAAATACTCATTTGATAAAGAATACCACATCATTAGAAATGGCCAATATGTCCTAGTTCTGAACTCAGAAGAACTTATCATGTGGCATTGTAAGTGGGATGGAAGTTCGTAATAAACTCCCAAGATGTATGAATGACAAAGAAGCAATGTGCAAGATAAAATCATTGTACACACTTCTTCACGTAAAAGGCAAGGTACGATATTAAACTATAGTTCTGAGAAGACATTGCTATATTGGAAGAATTAATGTAATTAGGTAAGTGCATATTGTTTTCTTATGACAAAAAGTGGAACATTAGAGAATCTCAGGAAATAAATGGCTAGTCTATTCTTATCCTTCTGGAACTGAAATTGTCTCCATGGGTTTTCTGATGGGAATCTGTCAAGTGTAGACGGTTCTCTCTTGTTGATTGAAAGGCAACCCACTCGCTTTAGAATTTGGGCGTTTAGGTGGCAAGGCTGACATCTGATAAAATAATTAGAGTTGAACTAGTGTTTCTTATCTCTGGAGGTCTGCTACAGTGAATAGCTTCAGGCAGGGCCAAGACTTTTCTCAAAGAGGCTTTTTAGAGAAGCACACATGCTCTAACACAATGCAAAATAAATGCTAGTATTTCCTATGATTAAGATGAATTTAGCTAAGGTGACTGAGCATCACAGTTTACCAGAAGGCTGCCTTCAGCAATACCTTGACCTTGGTAGACTGTTTTATTACTTACCATGATTGCATCATTCATGAGTATATGAATCAACCTTCTCATTGATAAAGTTAGTGTGTAGCAAATTTGTATAGACTCACATGTTTACATAAAAGTTCATGTATTTTGCTCTCAAACAATTTTTTCATCAAATCTGTATCTTATTCCTGCAACCATAGGTTATATGTCAAATATTTGACATATTAAAATGATACAACATGGCTAGGCATATTGCCTCATGCCTGTAATCTCAGTACTATGGAAAGCTGAGGCAGGAAGATTGTCTGAGGCTGGATGGCTAAGACCAGCCTGCAACACAGCAAGATGCTTATTTCAATCAATTAAAAAAACAAAACAAAACAAAACAAAACAAAAACAGGAATTGGGGTATGTGCTCGACGTCCCAGCTGCTTGGGAGGCTGAGACCAGAGGATTGCTTGAGCCCAGGAATTCGAGGTTACACTGAACTGTGATTGAGCCACTACACTACAGCCTGGGTGACAGATCAAGACTCTGTCTCTAGGATAAATAAATAAATAAATAAATAAAATACAACATTTATTGGTTTATTGTGTCAGAAAATAGCAAGAATATGTTCATTCTTTCTTTTTGCCTCTAAGAAAGAAGTCCAATAAGTTCAACTATGACAAAGATCCTATTCATAAAAATTTTGATAAACAAAACGATAAGAAAATATTTTCAATATTATTTTTTAAAACCTCCTGTTTTTTAAACTGAAAATACCATTGAGTGAGCAAAAGTAAAAATGTAATTTGTTAAAAGTAAAATCTCTTGGGAAAGAGTGTTAAAAGAAGCATCAACTTTTTCATGAAAATATAGAAAAACTTTTTTAGAAATAACACAAGTGGTATTTAGTGACCTCCTCCAGTTCATATAGCTAGTTCTTATTTTATTCCTCAAGTTATACTTGCCCTAATTTTAGACTTTTTCCCCTTTTAAACAGAATTTACCTTAGGAGCAGTGATAGGTTCACAACAAAATGAAGCATCTATCCCTGCCCACCCCCTGCCTGTAGGCATAGCCTCCCCTCCTGTAAACATCCTGCTCCAGAAGGGTACATCTGTTGCAATTGATGAACTTGCATTGACACATAATTATCACTCAAAGTCCATAATTTACACCAGGGATCACTCTTGGTATTGTATATTCTTTGGGTTTTGAAAATGTCCCAAAATGGGGACCAAAGGGAGGCCCAAACTTTACCTGTATGGTGACAACTTGCATACTTAATACTGAATTGTTCCCCAAGTCTTTAAAATAAAGGAAAAATTTTAAAGAGAGAAAATGTCCAAGACTTTATCCACAATTGCAGCATCATACAGGACAGTTTCAGTGCCCTCAAAATCCTACATGTCCCGTCTATTCATTCCTCCATCCTCTCTAACCCCTAAGCAACCACTGATCTTTTTGTTGTCTCCTTAGATTTTTTTCCCTCCCTAGAACGTCATACAGTTGAAATTATACAGTATGTAGCCTTTCCCGATTGGCTTCATGTGTGTGTCTGTGTGTGTGTGTGTGTGTGTGTGTGTGTGTGTGTGTGTGTGTTCACATTGATGCTTTTATTTTTCTTTATTTTTAATTTTTATTTTAAAGATGTGGGGTACAATTCAGGATTAGGTATACAAATGGTCATTGTGCAGGTAAAATTTGGGTCTTGTTTTGATCCTCACGTCAACTGGTTTGAGGTCAGGTACCCTTTTGATGAAGTGTACTCCTGCACTCCCTCCCCTGGCAATTTCCCACGACTGCCAATCCCTTTCTTATAGTATTAATAATTGTTCAGGTCCCGCTTATGAGTGAGAATATGTGGTACTCAGTTCTTTGTTTCTGTGATAGAGCACTGAGTATTACAGACTCTAAATCCTTTTGCTTATTACGTATATTAATAGTAATATACATTTTCGTTTCCTCCATGCCTACTCATAACTGGACAATTTATTTCTTTTTAGCACTGAATAAGATTCCATTGTCTCAATGTACCACAGCTTATTTATGCACTCACCTAGTCAAAGACATCTTGTTTGCTTCCAAGTTTTGACAATTATGAATAAAGCTGCTATAAACGTTCTTGTGAAGGTTTTTGTATAAGCCTAATTTTTCAACTCATTTGGATAAATATTACAGAACAGGATATCTGGATAGTATGAAAAGAGGATATCTGGATAGTATGAAAAGAGTTAGTTTACTTTTATAAGAAACTGCTAAACTGTCTTCCAAAGAACCATTTTGCATTTTCAGCAGCAATGACTAAGGATTTTCGTCACTCCATATCCTCACCAGCATCTGGTGTTGTCCATAGTGTGCATTCTAGCCACACTGATAGGTGGGTAGTAGTATTCCAGTGTTCTCTTTATGTGCATTTCCCTGATGTCCTATAATGTGGAGCATCCCTTCATATGCTTATTTGTCAACTTTTTGTTTTCTTTGGTCAATAGTGTGTTTGGAGCCTTCACCCATTTTAAAAATCACGTTGCTTATTTTCTTATTGTTGAGCTTTAAGAATTCTTTGTATGAGGGGAGACCCCCCCACCAAAACCTGGAATTTAATTATTAAAAAATTGTGTATTTATTCTTACATGGTTAAACTTAGGTCACTTTCAAAGTACCCTCTGTTTGATGCAATTCACCTTTCAAGACGCTTTCTCCACTGCACAGAACAGCTTTTGAACTCGTTAATTTTGATGCCTTTTAGTGCTTCTGCTGTTTTTTGTTTCACATCTTCCACCATGGCAAAATGTTTCCTGTTGAGAACTTACAAAAAAAGTCCACTTTTATGAAGGGTGTAAGTTTGTGTCTAGATTTATTTTTTTCTGCATGTGGATGTCTAGTTGCCTCGATATTATTTGCTGACAAGACTATCTTTTCCCTACTGTATTGCCTTTACCTCTTTGTCAAAGATCAGGTAACTATATTTATGTGAGTCTATTTCTGAGTTGTCTGTTCTGTTCCATTGATCTGTTTGTCTATACTTTTGTCAATAACCCACTGTCTTGATTAACATGGTGGAATATTTTTTAAAGGGAAATAAGTTATGACAACACAATAAAGCAGAGGCTACTTCTGAGGCAGAAATTTTTGCAAGGTTTCTCAAATGTTAATATGTATGTAAATGTTAATGTGTATGTAAATCGCATGAACCATTATTTAAACATAAAAAGCAAGAAATTACATGATTCCCTTTCTCCTATTTGCTATCTTCATTCTCTCTTCTCCCATAGAAAAAATTCTATAAAAGATGCCTGCTTTTGCTTGTTGGCTTCCAATTCAGCTCTTCTACTCTGTCTTGCTTTGTCAACAGTTTATCAGTTTATTTTGGAAAACTTCCAAATAGAAAACCTGGAAATATTGTACAATTAATAAGTATATAGTCTTCATTTAAAATCATCAGTTTTTAGCATTATCCTACATTCTCTTGTGTGTGTGTGGTGTGAGTGTTTGTGTGCGCGCACACACGTGTCCATGTGAGCACGCACGTCTTTCTCTCTCTTCACTTTGCTACCAAGTCCAAGGATGAAATTTCCTGTGAGGTTGGGAATTTGGGCTATAAGGGAGTTCCATCATATTTTTTAAATGAAACTTTGTTGTGGAAGAATCAAGACTTCAGCGTTTTGGTAGGAGATATAACAATGAGAAAAATAATTGTTTAGGGATTTCTACTAAGGTGGACAAGCAACAGCTTTCCAGAGCTTTGACAGTTCCATTTGGGCTCAGAATGATCCTACGTACCCGAAGAAGAAAGGAACCAGAATTTAAACTATAGCTCGGATGAGTGTGGACGTAATAGGCCAGTTTTTCACAATTCTGAGAGTAAGTGCAGATATGTCATGGTATACAGCTGATAGAAGAATACAAGTAATTAAGACTAGAAGGAGGAAATCATGATCGAGGACAAAAGCACAAAGATGAACAAAAATGAGACTCCTCAAATAAATCTCAGGGAGCACCTCACACTGACAAAATTCAGGAGAATGGGGATTCAAAAATCAATTAATTTTAGATATAGAAAAATAAAGTTATGTTTATTGATCATGAGAGTTTATAAACTGAGATTTCTACCAGCGACTTTTATCTTAAAGTATCCGTGAATTAATAGCAGTAGAAAGGAATTTTTGAAATTGATGATGAAACATCTCAGTAATAAAGGAAATTTTAAAATAACTCATGCCTCAAAATCTTACTACTCTGTTCTGATTTATGTTCTCAAATTGCTTCCAGTTCTCAAAGATATGCACACATAATTTGACAAAGATGTAAACATTGTGCAGATGCTGCACTGAAATGTGATTTTTATCTTAGCTTTATATTGTAAACATTCTACATGGTGTACGGTCTTCAGATTTATATTTTAACCATTGTATACTAGTCTGTCACTTGTCCAAATCTCCTTGATCATATTTTCCAATTTTCATCTGTTTGGGATTTTTTTTTTTCTATAATAAAGCATGTTGCAAAGGATATTTATTGTCCTATACAGTCCTATGGCTTATCTTTTAGTCTCATCTTTTAGTAATTATCTTTAGCTTAAATTCCCAGGAAAGAATATTCTCCTAATCATGATTGACTAGTCATGGTTAACTGATTCCTAAAATACTTGGCTCTATTTGCTGTCATTGATACTGTTTGTGTAGCCACATTTCACTGGAAAAAATGTCATTAGGAAAGTATCACCATTTTACATATTTCTGTGTTAAATGAATATCTTTAATCTCTAAAGAAGCTTAAAATTATGTTATACAAAGACACTAGTGTGGATAATAATCGAGTAAAAAAAGAATATAGATGAGAGAGTTGAGGGTGAGCAACATGATAAAATAAGGAAAGAGATTAAAGCAAGACAAGAAAATGAATTCAAAAGTAATAATTTGTTTTTCTAGACAGCAGAAGAGAATACTTATAGGTCATAGTGGAGATTTGTATTGCCTTTCAAAAACAAGTGTACCTTAAATATCATTTGGTTCTTGGACCTGTAGAAACAGAAGCAAGATCTAGTTAGCTATTTTCTTCCCAGTTTCTAGGTAAAGTTTATCTTGTGCAGTATTTCTCAAGAAAAATAACTTAATAAACCTGCAGAATAAAGTAACACCATCCTTTCCTTTCTCCTCCAAATTACTAACTCTGAAACTGACTAATGACACCAAAAACATTAGAAATGTATTATATATATCACACAAATATATGCTTGTTTAAAAATTTTCCAATCCATATTGGAATTGTATGCCAGTTGATCCATATTGACATGTTTTTAATATTTTTGCTTGAAGTAACATCAGTCCATCATCACATTAAAACTTGTTGTTTTTGAGTCGGAGTTCCACTGTGTCAGTCAGGCTAGAGTACAGTGGCCCGCTCAAGGCCACTGCAGCCTCTACCTGCTGGACTCAGGTGATCCTTCTGCCTCAGGCTTCCAGGTAACTGGAACTACAGGCATGCTACCATGCCCGGCTTGTTTTTTGATTTATTGTAGTGATGAGGTTTCACCAAGTTGCCCTGGCTAGTCTCGAACCCCTGAGCTCAGGCAATCCTCTCACCTCGGCCTCCCAAAGTACTGGGATTACAGGCTTGAGCTATCGTTCCCAGCAACATTTTTTAAAACTATCATTTGTATATTTTCCTTGTGGATCCAAGATCACAGCATTTGTGTACCTTATCAGTCTAAATGATTTTTTAATGAATCAGTGAATCAAACAGAGATTGTGTAGGAAGAAATCAATACTGTTGTTGGTCATTACTGGATTTTCAGTCATAAAGTAGAAAGGGACGCTTTTATTGATGTGGATGTTTCCAAAAATTTCTGTGTGATAAATTGTTTGCAATTTCCTTGGCATTTCAAAAGTGAGTGTCTTCAGATTAGAGTTTCTAAATAAATCCCTGTTCTAGCGGAAAAAAGCCCCCAAATGTCTCAATTTTCTAATTTTGGTCCATATCTGTTGGATAATATAAAAGGAAGTGAGCCTGCTGCCATGTGGCTGTGAACAAGTTTTTATAGCATCTCAGAGAATCAAGCAGTTGGGTGCGCCAAGCTTACACAACCTCATGGCAGTAACTCAGCGAGTGTGATCAGAAAGGCAAGCGAATGGCGAACATGAGTGGGGAGAGCCAGTAATCCCACAGCATCCATCTTTTGAACACTGACCCAATGCTCTAATTTTGAACAGCAACACCCGACTGCATAACTACTTGTCACACCATCCAGACTGGTCCCTGATTCTTCCTCCTCCTCAGAGAGAGGGATCCACATTTCCTCTGTGAGTAATTAATTCATGTTGTTAAATATAACCAAAGTGATTCCAGCATAGAATCCCTTTTGGTCACATCATAACCCATGTGATTGTTTCTGTGGAAACGGGAAAAATCTAGTAGGATGCTCTTTCCTATTTCAGGGAAAAAAATGTTTTTTTTTCCTTATCCAAGTTAAGTAAGTTCACTATACATTATATACTACAGTCCTCTGCTTTACCAGCTGAGTCATTGAAGGTAGCATGAATCATTTGAAAACAATCAGCTCTCTTCCCAATTCCTCACTTTGAAACTGGTGATACTAATAAATACAAGAAACGGTTGTTGTTTCATAATGTCCATATGCAAATATATTCATAGGTAGGTATGTGCTGTTACATAACCCATTTCATGCTTTGCTTACTCACCAGGACAGCATAAATTAAATTTGCATAATATTTTTTTCTAATAAAATGACAAACATTAAGCTGTGCTGCTTTTAAAAATCACATTTATATAAGTAACTCCTCTTAAGTGAAATTATATTCTGCAGTTCTCTATTATGGGAACTGAAGAAGATAATGTTTTAGCTTGCTTTTGCATAGCAAACCAACTTAACCATTGATGGCTTATCATAGAAACTTTTCCCCCACAATTCTGCGGGTCAGCTGGACAGCTCTCAGTTGATAGAGCAGAGGGACTCATGTGTCTACGGCCTTAATTGGTATAGTAGGGTTAGCATACTTTGCTTACACAATCTGTCATTCTTCAGGAGACCAACCTGGCCCAATTTGCATGGTGACTAAAGAATCCCCAGCAGTAAAGAAAGAGCCAGTTCCAGTGTGCGAGCACTAGTCACACTCTGCTTGAATCACATTGTCAAGGCCTCACCAGTCATAGTAGGTCACGTGGCCAAGACCACATTCAAATGGCAGAGAAATAGACTCTATTTTTTGATTGGAGTGAATGAAAAAATGTGTATTTGTTCTCTTGCTTGTTTGCTTTTTAATTGATTACAAGAAATGTTGAGAGAAGTAAAGAGCTGAGAAACTATACTTCAACTTTTATTTTCCTCAAAGATTTAGAACTGACATGGCTTGAAAAGATGGGGAATTCTCTGGGTTGCTGCTGCAAACAGATTTCTGCAAAGATTAGAGTCAACTCCTGAATTAGAATTCCAAATTGCTGCAGTTAAGAAGAACTGTTACTGCCCTACTCAGTGCCACCACGTGAAATTACATCTTGCAAGACATCAAGTTATCCTTGTCAGGAAGCATCAAGCCAGGCCTTCAGAGGATTTTCAGAGGCCCTTACTATAAAGCCCAGGAGTTGATCTCTTCTGGTTTCGACCTGCTTCTAACTACATTACCAAAATAACTCAGAACTGCTAAACCATGACTATCTTGACCACACAGATCAGGAGATTGTTGGGAATGCTTCCACAGTGGTTGGCTCTTCGCAGGAAGGTGATGAGGAAGACTTGCAGCGTGGCCAACGAGTGTTCTATCCTGGCCTCTCTACCACTCAGTCTGCCCTTGGTGATACCGTGATGAGAATTATAAAGTAGAGAAGGAAAGTGTTCTTGGTTCAAAGTTTTTTGTGCCTCGGTATGTCTTCAAAAGATACATATGTTATTTCTGTAACCACACTTATATTTTTTAATAAAGGTAGTTGTAGTTTTTGTTTTTACTCAAAAGTGATACTGGATTGACTGAGATAGAAATTGAGTAGAAAAGAGTATAAGAAGAAACCTGATTATAGTGCTTTGGATGTGAAAGAGGTCTGGAAAATCTGGATCATGACCATACAATGAGAGTGGTGTTCACATTTACTATGCTCCTACCCTGGGTCAGGGGCTTTAATTATACAAACCCATTTAACCTTTCCTATAAACCAGAGTGGTAGGCATGATCTTCGCAGTACATGTGAGGAATTATATTTGGGCTTTAATGGGAGTAAAATGTAAAACAGCCCTCCTGAGACTGTTGCAAGTCTGCCTCTGACATTGCTTGCTTGTCCTGACTGCAGGGTCCTCTTCCAAGAGCATGGATTATTTGACCACTAGTTTCAAGATTAAGATTATCTCAGTCCCAAAGAAAACATTGCTCAATATAATGTCTTTCCTAGATTTTTATGAGAGTTATCATAAATTAATCAGGAATAACCAATTATTGAGAACAAAGACCGAGATTTTCAATCAGGTATATCTTTTCTAGTACCCAGGGTTCCAGTTTGTTCCCTTGACACTGTCTGCTCTTTTAATCGTACTCTGTATTGTAATCTGTCTTGTTCTTTAATCCCTCCATGACTCAGTTCCACCCGCCTTCAGAGACTGGTCTCTGTGATTAGTCTCTGTGTTGAAATGAAGACCCATTTGTATGCTGTCAGACTTCTTTGATCTCTTCTGCTTGTTTGCCTAGAATTCAGAAAATATCTAGCTGACTATTTCTCTCCATTACTCTTTTCAGGACTTCCAAGTTATGTTGCATGTCAGACCATCCTTGATAGACTATTTTTCTGACATCACTGTTTGTAACATTTATTTATTGTCCAGATGTCATCAATAAACTATGTCTGTAGGCTGGGTCTCTTTCCACCATTCACAACATGGTCAGTTTTCCTATCACCTGCTTCATTCTAGTGTCAGGTTTTAAGGATTTCAAAGGAATGGTTCTGGTTCCAGCTCTCAGGTCGACCCTGTTTGCCTGAATGGACTACAGTTAATCTCTAAGACAGGAGCTGGCAAAATACACGAACACAATATTCTCATCATACTAGTTCTATGCAGACAATTGTAGATGAAACCAGAGAAGTATATTTTGTAGATAAGTATTATTCATAGAAATGTTCAGAATGTTAAAAAAGAAAAACAGAAAATAATTAGTTATGAGTCATCAAAGAGAAAATATGTTTTATTCAAAAAGTATGCAATAACCCTGTTCAAAAGGTGTTTTTTCACCCTTTTTTAAAAGCACAGAGGGAGTATTTACAACAAACCCAACCAATTAAAAAACTTCGGAAGATTCTAGTTATTAACGAGTTTATATTTTACCTCATTAATTTTGCATAAATGCCTTTTCAGATCATTCATGACCTAGAGAGTGGTCCAAGGTATTTACAAATTGGATGGATCACTTGCACACCATTAAAATGATCAACGTTGCCTTGACTTCTTTACTTGTTCCCATGACTACCATATAAATTTCCCAAAGCAATCATTTAAATGGTCACATAAAATTTTAGATGATTTCCTTTGGAAGGGTAAGAGACCTTGAATTAATAGGACCACTCCTCTGGATTTTAGGGTGAAAAAGGAATTATTCTCCCTCTTCTTTGAAATTTTAAGACGTATTCACATACATGCTTCTCACAATTTTTTAAAGAAATTGCAATTGTACTTTTTCTTGAGTGCATTTTTTATAACAAGAATGGGCAAAAATGCTGAATTCTCTAAATGTGGAATGATCTATCATGGATTTCACTGAGAAAAAATTATAATTATGACCTTCTACCTGGTTTTACAGTTATCGTATTTTAGATAAATTAGCCAGCCAAATGGCACTGCAAATTTTGCTCTTCATTTTGTAGTCACTTCTGTAAAAAGCTTATGTAAGCAGTTTAATGAGTCCACAATTTGCTCCAAAATGTGAACATAGAAATGAGTTTATAAATCAGAAATTCTAGTTTTGTGGTATGATATATCATTTTGAAATCATTTGTAATACTATAAAATTAATTTCTGTGGAACACTAAACATTAAACAATCAATATCTGTCTTATTATGAATGTTCCAAGATCTTAGGGAAAACTTAAATCACTCACAGATTTTTAGAATATGAAAAGTATTCTTGCAATAAACACATATATTAACATAAAAAATTTATTATTTATGTGAAATCCCTTCAGAGAAACCTCTATTCAAAAATATTTTTTTCCTAAATGTTAGGTTGACTAAACTTAAAAATAGTACAAAAAGGCATTAAGATTAAAAACAAAATAATTTAATACAACACTTGATAATACAAAATTATAATTAGCCTTCTAATTTCAACCATTTTAGAATAAACTCAATTCAAATAAATGTCAAAATTACTGAAAAATTGTATTTATGCCAAAATTTCCCAAACTATACATATTTAGGTAATAAACAATATCTTATTTATGCAATTTTTTTTAACATAATAGTTCAGGAGATATATAGCTAGATATCTATATATTTCCCCAAGCAGCCAGCTGCATCTCCTGAGTCAATATATAATATTAATTCAGTGTAGCATCCTGAATTTCAGGAAATTTTGATGCAAATAACATATTATATTTATGCTATGTTTACCATTTTAGTAAAGGTTAAATGCTTTATTTTTAATACTTTATTTCTTTTATTTTTAAAAGTAACATTTTATGTTCTATTCATTGAGCATATGATGGAAAGTCAACAAGTCTATAGATTTATTGAATCATGTTAGTTGCTACTGACATTAGTATAGAATATTACTACTGTTTATGAGAAAAATATGAGATATTTGTTTAATATGAATAATTTCTTTATCACCTTGAGAGAAGCAACAATATTTTGTGATTTGATATACATTTTTAAAAAACAAAACACTAAATTGACTATTTTCTTTCTGTTTTTCTAATTAATAGATTAGTTATGATTGCATAATTCTACCTTTTTACTCACTTATTTCTTGTTTATATTAAGAAATACATATCTTCTGATCCCAGAATTGGGAGTCATACATTGTTTGGACTGTTCTGATTTGAGACGGGATGAGTATAATTTGAAGAGAATTGGAGAGGTAGTTGATAAAATATTCCAAGCTATATTCAGATTTCAGCATCAGAGATTTATTTATTATTAATAACCCTCTTATACAATACTTAGTACTGAGTTATTTTAACAAAATATTTCCTTGGTGGTCGTAGAGACTGGTTATTTTTACCAGAAAATGTGACCCATGAATGAAGATTAAATTTTTGCGCAGTTGTGTAAAAATACTCATGGAATAGGAGGTGTGCTTTTAGTACTCTCTGATTGAAGATCAAAGAAAGCAATTTGATCCAGGTGAGGAACCGATCAACTGTTTTACGGTACTTCAGGAATATCTCATTAAACTCAGTGTCAGGAGTGCAACCAGACTTAAAATCAAGATCTCAAATACTGTCAAAGCTCTCCCTGTTTCTTTTCTCTTGCCTCCTCTCTGCGTGTCTCCTTATGTTTCTCTCTCTGAAGACCTTAGTTCAGATGGCAAGATGAAGGCTGCTACTCTATAACCTCAGAATGTAAGAACTCAAGCAATAGAGAGAGTGGTTTTAGTGGATCTGTCCCAATTCCAGGTTACCTGGGAAGACAAGCTGATAGTCCCAACTTGGATCAGAGATCTATCCACGATCAATTAGACGTAGTCAGGTCACAGAGTAGGGAGTTTTGTCACTATCATAAAGAAATATAAAGTTGTTACCAGAGAAAGGTAAATCACTATGACTGGACAGATGTCCCAGAGTGTTACTATGATGGGCACTGGGGATAAGAGTTGGAAAGAGATGGGCGGCCAGATAATATATATTTTTATGTACTTGAGAATTTTTCTGGAACTAGTGTTCTTTCTGGCCCATCCTTTCCCAGATTTTTCCCATTTCTTGAGTTGTGAGCATAGCTCAATAACTAAGACAGGAGATCTTTGGTCCTTCAGACAGTGGCATCCTTCAGCAGAGAGAATTTGCCTTAAGATGTTGTTTAAGGATAGAAAAAAAACATACACATAGGAAGGGATGTACAGTGGAAAGAAATCAGGTATTGGAGTATAAGATCCAAATCCAAATTTGATTTCTGCCACTTATTAGTTGTGTCACTGGTCAAGTTATTTAGCTTCTAGGTTAATCAAAATGGCTAAGTTATGCAGTGAGAACAAATAATTTTCAAAATCTCAGACGTATTTCTCACGTCAAATATTTGCTGCTTCATATTGGCCTCAATCTGGAGCATACTGTCTGGAATTTGTCAATAATAGGGCAAAGAAAAAAAGAGTTCTGTAGGGTCATTTGGCATTAATTAAATCTAGAGTACATTGCCTAGAAGTTCTTAGGTACCCTCATCCACCAAATAGAGATCTGGGAAGTATTATCCAATTATGTACAAAGAAAGTCAAGAACTGTGTACCTCTTTGGTGAACAGCATAATTGACTAGCACAGTGTTGCTGAGCTTCAGTGTCTTCATAAATAACACTAATATGTTTTGAACCAAACATGTTTAATACCGTGTTTAAACGCCTGCTAGGAATAATGTCTTGCATATGGTAATTTTAATAGAAGGTCGTTATTAATTTTGTTAATTATTATCATTAGGACACAAACTCAGGGAAAGCTAAGTTCATCTAGTGTGTTGCAGAAATAATATAGGAGTCTCACAGGGATTAGCAACCTATGGCCCACAGATGGAAGGCAGTCCATTGCTAGTTTTTGTAAATAACTTTTATTGGAACATAGACATGCCCATTTATTGTGCATTGTCTATGGCTGTTTTCTCTCTAAAATGGCAGAATTGAAAAGTGTTGACAAAGACAATATGAACCACACATATTTACGATTTGCGCCTTTAAAGAAAGAGTTTGCCGATCTCTGTTCTAAAGGAATAGCAAGTGGTTAACAAAGTGTCCTGCCTTAGTTTGGTTTCAACAAGGACCTATTGTGAGTAGTTTAGACTGGAGAAGATCCAGGAAGTAGGAGTAAAAGAGTGGCTGGTGAGTCAGCGATGGAACAAAAGCCAACATGCAGCTGTATAATTGAGGTTGTGGCTGAGTCCAGCTTTCACTTGATACCACTAGGTCTTATTGAGAAGTAGACAACATCTCCTGGAATTCCCAGAATTGTCAACCTGAGGACAGGAGACAGGAGCATTTACCCACTGGCCTCTGTCCCCCAGTAGGGACTGCAATTGGAGGTACCACCCCAGTACTTTTGTGGGCAAGACTTCATAGTGTTGGATAATGTTTTTGGCAGAAAGTAGAAAGATACATGGAGCATGCATGAGGTGATAGCTCTCAGTCAGAACTTGTGTAGTGCTGTCTATTAGCTAAGGCTGATACCAGAAGAGGAAATGGGAAACATACTGCATGGAGCCATCGTTTCTCCTGCATTATCTGACATCATAAATAGAGCTCCGTTCTTCTGTTCTTATTTTGCTCTTGAGTAAATTCTATTGACCCTGGTTATTGATGTACAATATAAGAAGTAGTGTATAAAGGGACTAAGAGAAAAGATTGTTTCAGGATTGGCACTGTATTATGCCTGTAATCTCAGTCTAAGGGGCTGATAAAAACAAGTGCCCAGAAGAAATGATGAAAAAGATCACTTACCACTTATAGTAGCACTTTTTTTTTTGTAAAGGATAAGGTAGCATCTATCAGATAATAACTATTATATGCTTTGATCCCTTTAAGTCTGATAACAGTGCTACTGATAAAAAAATTTCCTGTTAGGATTATAAAGTGATGAAATCTTAGAGGGTGTCTATTACAGTGAAGATCTCATCAGCCCTTGACTAAATTTGTATTGCAGCCAAAGCTAATGATTTTAAAGTGCATAAGTTAAAAAAAAAAGAAATAGAACTACTTGAAATTAAACTTGAAGATGAATATAATAAGAAAAAAAAAACAGATTGAAGAGCCCATTCATTCTTCATGGAGTGAAACAAGGCATTGTTTTTCATTATCTATCATACAACCTCAGTGTCAACGAAGCCATATGTCTGAGTCAGATTATTAAAAGTATTTATCCACTAAATATGACTCCATTAGAGATTAAAAATGCTTTATTTTTTAAATGAAATGACAAATATAAATAAAATTACTTTTTTCTTGCCTTTAAGTTTTACAGGTGGGTGTCAGTTTATTTAGTTTTAATTTTGACTTTAAAA
The DNA here is from genome assembly GCF_000164805.1 of Carlito syrichta. NCBI lineage: Eukaryota > Metazoa > Chordata > Mammalia > Primates > Tarsiidae > Carlito > Carlito syrichta. Next base: position 665,356 of record NW_007253789.1, read on the forward strand.
TCATAATGTATCAGATCAGTTACAATGAGAAGATAAGAATGCCTTGCTTACACAAAAGTTTTATTAGAAATGTTTACCCAAGCCGGGCTCGGTGGCTCAGCCTGTAATCCCGCACTTTTGGGAGGCTGAGGTGAGTGGATTGCCTGAGCCCGTGGGTTCGAGACCCGCCTGGGCAGCGAGACCTCATCTCTACAATAAATCAAAAAATCAGCTGGGCGTGATAGTGCATGCCTGTAATTCCAGCTCCTTGGAAGGCTGAGGCGGAAGGATCGCCGGAGCCCAGCAGGTCGAGGCTGCGGTGGCCGGGAGCGGCCGCTGCACTCCAGTCTGGGCGACAGAGTGAGATTCCAACTCAAAAAAAAAAAAAAAAAAAATGTTTACCCAACTGCCTTGTGGGCGAAGGAGCATATATGACTCAAGACAGATTTTGAAGGAGATAATACTGTTTTCTAATAGCTTGTTAAAAAAGATAAATAGCATCAAAACTTTGTCTAATAAAAGCACTATTGCTTAAGTGAATGAATGAATTAGTACACAACCATAGACCTTGCGCAGTCTTCCAAAGACCAAAGCCATTAAGGCTTTCTATATTGCTTAAACACACTCTTATTTCAAGCAGATTAGTCTCTTCTCCAGGTTCTAGGCATCACACTCCTTTCACAGTTCTGTATGATTTTCTTCCCTTTCAACAGGTACAACTGCCTGTGGTTCAAGGTCAAGGTCAACTCTACTTCTCTAAGAGGTACTACTGTTAAAGCTCTTGCCCACACTGTGGATATACTCCCATTGTTTTAGAAATGTAACAATTCAGTAAGTAAATCATCCAGTTTTAAAATTAATACTCTGCAAGTACATTTCATGTGTTTATGTCTTGCCTCTTTAAGTTGATCTAAGTCCCTGGAAGACAGTTGCAATTTCTTTAACTTCTTTTTTATCTTCTCATTCACCCTGTTGCTATGTCGATTGCTTTTATTGACTTCACATATATAGTACTTATCCTGGCTTGTCAAGAGTTATTTTTAATGAATAAACTGGTCATCTCCGCATTGCTCTAGTTGCCATGTTAACACAAACCTAAAAGCGTCATCACCCTGTATTCATGTGCAATTTAACAAAAAGTATAGGTCTTATTCATTCGCTTATAAAATGCTACATTTGTTGTCTGAAATAGACAAATATCGCAGTTATTTTATTTCACTTATCTTGACTTCCTCTTAAGCACAAGATCTGCTCACCTCTTTCACAGAGCAGCTTGGAGGAAAGCAACGTTCCCTAAACTAGCAACATCTAAAAAAACCACTATGGATACTTGTTTAACATATGGATTGCCAATCTCCCTCCCAGACTTACTAAATTAGAGACTTCAGAGAAAGAAGAGAAATGGAATCTGGAATTTTATTACATAGTCAAGTTAAAAAGAAAAATACACCAAATTAAAAAGAAAAGAAAGTTCTCAGAAGCCTATAAACTGCCTTTTACATGGAAGGTTAAAAAAAGTCCACAAGATTTCTTATAAGCCATAAAGCACATTTCTGGACTTGTTCTCTCTGGGGTAAAAAATAATAAATGGAAAAAAAATCTTAATTATCATTCTGGAATTCTGTTCTTTACCTTGTTCACATGCTATTAGTTCTCATACCGTCACCTTTCTACCTCAAAGCCCAGAAAGTCAAATGGTCTCCTATTCCGTGTTTGCACAGTATTAATAATATTGTCTGGGGTTGTACTCTATCCCTTGCTTGCATCCAGATTTCTGAAGATCACTGGCCCGATCTCACATATTCAAAAACAATACTTAAATGTCTATAGGCCAAAAATTGGGTCCTATTTAGCAGCACACTTTTCAAATTATTTGGGAACAGTCTTCTTCTAAGGAATAAGAATTAGGCATTTTTGTCTGCAATTTCAGATTTTTCTTTCTTCGTCAGGCATTGATGAACTATACTATAAAAACTTCTATGGTAAAACAAAGTTATAGTGTGAAAAGGCCCATGGTGACCACCTACTAGGGCCCTTCAGTAATAGAAGTTACTGGAGACATCCCACAGGTCAGGGCTGAGAGCATGTCCCATCTGAGCCAATGGAACTGTTAACATTTCCTTGTATGGCATCTTTAACAATTTGTTTGGTCACCTGTTCTATTGGCCGATAGATGTGGTCTCTGAAATAAGTCAAGTCTTATATGCCCCCCAAATTTAAAATACACTTACAGAAGGAAAAGTCTTTGAGGATCCCCTTTTAACACTAAAAATACATAATAGTACCCAATTTATATGGGTACAGTGATGATTGGATGACAAAATATGACTGAATAGTATACATGGGAAAGCTCAAGGGCCCTAGAACACAGTTGATATGGTATAGTTGAAATGTTTCTATTCTCTTATCATGCTATTTTATAACATCTTATTTTGAAAAATTTTAAAGACAAGTAAATCATAAGCATCCTTTAAAGAAAGTCCCAACTTCATGGTTCTTCTGTTACAGTCTGGTTTATTGACTCACTTCAACCTCTATTTTTCAATGAAGCTAGTTTTACTTGTATCTCCTGGACTTCCCATGGTTTAAGGTAGAGATCAGCTCCAGGGGAGACCGGGGGTTGTGCCCTGTCTTTGCTTATAGGAAGTTTAGCATCCAATTTTCTGATAAGTCAAAAAGATATTCACTAATAATAGCCTGTAACAAAATTTAACATTGCAAATTAAATTTTGCATTTACTTTCATTATTTCTATATCTTGAAATTATTATATTTTTTAATTTTCAAAAAAGTTTTTTTAGAGAAAGGACAGGGTGGCACGGGAGAAAGAAACAGCCTTGAAATTATTTTTAATGTGTTCCTCTGGAAATTTTCACAGTGAGCATTTTTTATCTATCATATCATATCATATCATATCATATCATATCATATCATATCAATCTATCTATCTGTCATCTATCTGTCTAGTTAGGTAGCCAGCTAGCTATTTATTTTCATCACTCAGGGTCATTTGAAACTAATAGATTAACATTCCAGTTGAAATAACATTCTTATTTGCCAATGTATTTCACATGAGGGGCAGCCCCCCCCATAAGTGGAATTATTTTGTAGAGGGCCGGCCCCTTGTAGTACAGGCTTCCCCTGCTAGGTAAGTATTCCAGTAACCCATCAGTATCAGTGTATCAGCTAGCATGTTGTGAGAGGCTGTGTTCGGTTTCAGTGAAACATTTCTTTTGTAGATTCTTCCATCGCGTTTGCCTATTTCGTGATGGGTGACTTACGAGTGCACCAGCCCACACTGTGCTGAGTGTTCAGCAGTTTTTGACCCCCAATGGCATGACCCACATGCCTTGCCCTCCTTATTCACCCGATCTCACCCCGAGAGACTTTTTTTGTTTCGTTTCCCCATACAAAAAAAAGTTCTCAAAGGGAAACCTTTTGCCGGTGTGGAAGATGTGATACAAAAAATGGCAGATGCACTAAAAAACATCAAAATTGATGAGTCCAAAACTGTTTTGAACAGCGGAAAAAGCATCTCAATAGGTGGGGGGCATCAAATAAATGGTACTTTAAAGATGATTGAAGTTTAGCTATGTAAGAATAAATACACAATTTGGGGGGGAATTGGGGGGTTCTTCCTTGTATACAAACAAATATTTACTGTACATATTTCAGTTATTTACTTATTTTCGGTGGAATCTCCAAAAGGTCTGCCCTCCGTATGTTTTTCTGCAAAAAGAAAACATTTGTTTTTTTTTTTGTTAGACTTCCTAGGGTATACCTTTTCTTGAGTTCTCTAAATATAGACGTGGTGTTTAACATTAGACATGGATTTTGCTCAAGTAGATAGCTTAATTAACCATGATGAATTGAATGAGCTAAATACTTTTGGTCCCCCATCAGATTTAAGTTGATCTTATCAATGTAATTCAAAAATATAGAGCAGAGCTATAAAAAATTATATAAATATCGCACTTTTCAAGAGCCAACAAGGAAATTTGTCCATCTATGTGTCTGTGTATCTAGTATCTATGATCTATTCTTAGGATATTCAAGAATACCAGAGAAAAGGAATATACCATAATGATAATATATTTGCTATTTTAAAGTTTTTCTTATAATGTTCTGTGGAAATTATTTAACTTTAAATCCCTTGAGTATAATTTTAAACTTCTCTTATAATGACATTATTATAAACACTAAACTTAAAATACAAAAACAATTTTCTGATTGTGCTAAAGGTTGCTTGTGAAATAAATTGTAGTTTTTTTCTCTATGATTTTTCTGCTCAAACTCTGAGAAATAATTATTCAAGTTCCAAATGGGTGTTACTTTTTCATTTTAAGTATTTGAGTTCAGCATTTTTCTTAGGACTTGATTTCTGACCTAAGGACATGGATAGAACTGATCATTTGCTTCATAGCATCTTGGGAGTTGGCTCTCAAGTGAGCAACTATTAATAGCCCTTGGACAACTGAGACATTCATGAATCTCATAGTTCATGTGGAAACTCATGTGAATTCTAGAATATTGACTAAGCATTTGAATAAGAATATCTTTGGACTATTAGTAAATATAGGACATCCTGGTGACAAAGGTAGAATGCCCTTCAGCTTTGGAAGGAAAATGTGTGATTCCATCTGTAATATTATTAAGATTTTTTTCCCCTCAAAATCCACATGTTCTTCCTGTCAACAGCCTTGTGAATAATAATGTAATTACTGGGTACATTAGGAATAAATGTAATTTGGGAGGGAAATACAGTTAATTTACTTGGAAAAATTAAACTAGGTTCTAAAAAATACTCAGCTGTGAAGAAAAATATTTGTTTGATTAATATATTCATAGTAAATAAAATATTACAAGTATTTAGAGCCCTGGTAAGTTGAAGCTTGGGCAATACAATTTAAGCTTGATTTTTCTGAACTTGATTTTGTCATATACTAAATTTTAGCAAAAATATTCCTCTTACAGGCTTGACATAAGGTCTAAACAGGATAACGTAGAAGCCTAGCTCTCAGTACACTGCCTGCCACTTGATAATGAAGGGACACTGTTATGTGGTGGCAGTGCTTATTCTTTTGAATAACATTTTACCTAACAGAAAATAATAGTGTATTTAAAAGTTTTAAAAGCACGTAAAAGTTTCAAGCATTTACATAGCTGCTTATTATATGTGTATATATAACTTTTTTGTTAAAAATTTAACATCAGACAGATTTATTAGCAATGGTTCATGAAAAGTAAATCACACTAATTAAACGGGCATCATTTTTTTATGACAAAGCAGAGCAATAAAAGTAAATATCACTGTTAATATATTCTGAAACAACTTTCCAATCACATATATGCCATCAACATATTTTTTTTCACATTTCAAGTAGTTCTTAATCATGTATTTAAGCTAGTGATAAAATAATTTGTTGCATTTTAAATTGTAATTGAGAGAAGTTTTATCCTTAAAACTTGGTAACAATCACATTACCTTTGAAAGAATTTCTAGGTAGGAAAAGGTTTATATGCAGCATATAACTGGCAAACAATAAAAATTTATTAGCAACTAATATTTTTTGTCAATAAATGCTAAGTAACTAATGGAAGTAAACAATATTTTTAAAAGGCTATTTTTTTTTTTTTTGATTTATTGTAGAGATGAGGTCTCGCCAAGTTGCCCAGGCGGGTCTCGAACCCGCAGGCTCAGGCAATTCACTCACCTCAGCCTCCCAAAGCACGGGATTACAGGCTGAGCCACCAAGCCCGGCCTGCATTTTTATTTAACATTTCTCTTTATCTTGCTTTTCGGGTATTATTTAAAAATCGCAGCCAATACCACACAAAACTACTCAAGTTGTTTTCATCGGTTTGCCACACAAAAGAACAAAGCTAAACCTTAAAGAGTTTTTATGTTTATTTTCTGAATTATTTATCGTATAATCATTTTAGTCATTGTATAAATGTTAAGTTCATATTCCGTTAGGTTTCAAGAAAATAAACAAAATATCACAGAAGGTACTTATAATATTTTATGATTTGATCATGGGAAGAAGGTGGAGAGAGGGATTCTTACTTATTTACTGCTAGTGTATGGAAGGAGGGAGTAAAAAAAAACTAAGGAAAGGGACTGAAATTCTTCATTTTAAAAATTATATTTATGATTTAGGTGAAGCATGAAATAACTTACCTGAAGCTGGTGCTTCATGAAGGACATTTTTAATGGAGATAATCTATTTGGAAAGAACATTTGGAAAGAAAAATAAGGTAATATGGATTATTACAAGCATCTCCAAGTTTCTGGTTCAATTAGCAAGTGAGAAAAATAAAGAAGAATTTTCAAGATCAATGTTTATTATTGGACTGTAAGTTAATAGACTGTATTTTCTTAGGGCAGTTTATCCCTGCAATGAAAGTACAGAATGTGACTCTATGTAAATTATAGGACATGGAATGTGGTTACAGGGAAATGTAAACAGAAAGTATTTAACACTAATTGTGTTCACATTACTCAGACCAAGACAGAATCACTTAAGTGGAATATCTTTGATTCGTGTGAGGGTCATTAGGGCTGTTCACAATGGTTCCAGTTCTCATCTGGGCACAAGAAGGAAATGCATTTTCTCTCTCCTTTTGAAGTTGCGTGTGATTATATAATTTGCTCTGACCAGTGGAATGTACAGTTATGCAAATCATTTCAAGATGGAAGCTTAGAAAAATCAGTGCAGGATTAGTACGTTCTGTTCCCTCAGAATAATATTGATGAAACACATGTAAAGATAAACCCCCTGTCATCCTGGGTACGTGGGTGACTGATGGGAATTAATCCTTCCACTGGCCAATCATGTGAGTTTTTCAGTGTATCTCTTTAAGTCTTAGAGAGCCTGTAAAGTTGCCGTAACAGTAGTATCTATATTATAGAATGATTTTAAGGATCCAAGATAATTCATCTTTGGTGTTTGATATGCTAGTGTTAACAATTAGCATTATTACTAAAATTTGGAACAGTTGATAACATGCTTAAAGCTCTCTCCAGAAGTTTTATATCTTTCTTCCTAAATGGTACTTTAAAAAGTGAACTTTTTATTTATCATATTGGTTATGAGGTTTTTTCTTTTTGTTACATGGTTCATTGCTTCCAAAAAAGTGTTAGCACGCAAAAGCCACTGCGTCTACATACTATGGTTCATACAGAAAAACATGAATAACCTCATTAAACAAGAAACTAGGTAAGGCAAGAAGTGCACACTTCTACAATCCATCCAGGGATGAATGGCAAAAAAGGCAGAGAAAAGAGATATAGTGGGTCAGTTTCTGACTCTCTAAGGGGTTTATGGTATTCTACGAAAATAGAAGCTCAATTTCTAGTTCTTTTAGGAATCACCACATTGTTTTTCATAGAGATTGAGGTAGTTCTCACTCCCACCAACAGTGTAGAAGCGTTCTTGCCAGCATCTGTTGTTTTTTTTGTTTTACTAATGATGGCCATTTTTACTGGAGCTAAGTGGTATCTCAATGTGGTTTAGATTTGCATTTCTCTGATGATTAGTGAGGGTGAGCACTTTTTCATGTGTTTGTTGGCTGCTTGTATGTCCTCTTTTGAGAAGTGTCTATTCATGTCTTTTGCCCATTTTTAAGGCCCCCCCCCCATTTTGGCATGTTTGAGTTCCTTGTAGACCCTGGATGTTAGGCCTTTATCAGATATGGAGTTAGCAAATGTATTTTCCCATTCTGTGGGCTGTCTCCTTACTCTCTTGATTGCTTCTTTTGTTTTGCAGAAGCTCTTCAGTTTGATGAGGTCCCACTTATCTATCTTATCACTTATGGCATGAGCCTTTGGGGTTTTGATCAGGAATGGGTTGCCTCTTCCAATTTCTGTAAGGGTGTTGGCCTTCCAAAGTACCTAGCAATCCTCCTTCTAGGAATATTCCCAGAGGAACTTAAATTGCTCTACAAAAAAGATAACTGTACATGCATATTTATTGCAGCACTATTTAAAATAACAAAAACATGAAACCAATAGTGCTGCCCATCAAAACCGGAATGAATAAAAAAAGGTGATACATATACATGATGGACTATTACATAGCCATAAAGAAGAACAAAATTAGGAACTTTGCAGCATCTTGGATGGATTTAGAGTCTATAATACTCAGTGATTTATTACAGAAACAAAGAACTGAGTACCACATATTCTCACTCATAAGTGGACCCTGGACATTTACCATTATGCTGTAAGAAAGGGATTGGCAGTAGTTGGAAACTGCCAGGGTGGGGGAGCATAACATCAATAAGGGTACTTGATCTCAAACCAGTCGAAGTAGGAACCAAAAGGAGGTCCAAACTCTACCTGTACAACAACTACTTGTATACCTAATCCTGAATTATACTCTACGTCTTTAAAATAAAATTAGTAAAAAGAGAAGAAGAAAGGAAACTAGAAGTTAGTGGGTAGAAGCATTTTTTCCAATACTACCAGAACACACACACATACACACACATGCATACACACATGCATACACACACAAAATAAAACACACACAACACGGGAGGTATTTGCTGAGACTTTGTTATTCAAATCTATCTGTACCTTGGAATCATTCAAAATATGGTAAAATAGACAAGATCATCATTCTAGGAGAACTTTTGGCTGTGAACTTTACAATTGATAAGAAAAGAGCTAATTCCTGAAAAGAAGAAGCTCATAGAATAAGATAGTGTGTAAGCAAAAAAGGGCAAAGGCTTTCTCTCTAGTAAATAATTTCAGTCTACGGTGTCAGCCTCTGACAGTACAGGATTTGCTGTAGAATGTAGTCAATCAGAAGCTACTTTAAATTAAGTCTTTTAGTCAGGTTTTGTTGTGGGTGACTGGAGTTTTGCAATGGAAAAGAGAACCACTTAAATCAATTAATTGGCATATCATTGATTAACCGAAAAAATATGACTCTTACATAAATTAAGGATTAAAACAGAGCTTACTATTTTCATATCATTTTTAAAGTGAGGCTTTCTGTTAATGTGCAGGCTGTCCACAAGTTATTTTCAGAGTCAACTCTACCTTAATCTTTAGAACAACCCTGTACATTTGTCTTAGTTTTTTCCAAACCACACAGACATTTTACCAGCCCACTCTTCTAGTTAACCTGTTAAAATGAATACTGTTTAATTTTACTTATTGTATATATAGCTTTTCTTGTCTCCTTGATTTGAGAAGAAAACAGGGCAGGATTCACTTTGGCAGCTAACCCAAACCCTCAATTGCCTCACAGCCTCCCTTGTTTTATTTTTGCCAGCCCTTTAACTAATAGAACACACTTACTAAAGTGGATTGCAGTCCATGGCTTTAAATTGTTAAAGGTAACCACTAGGGTGGCAAACAATATTAAAGAACCAGACTTCTCCTATCTTAGAAATCAGCACTTTGGGCCTGTGCTATAAAATAGCCTCTTGGCATTTTAAAAAAATTCATGGCATAGTTTTAAAATTTTAAGACCAACCTTGGCATTCACAGTCATTAAATAGAAGCATGATTATTTCTAAGCCTTCATTTAGCTTACAATTCAAAGGTACACTTGATGAAACATAGGAATGTCTGAAAATAACTGGCATATGCCCACTACTTGGAAGGTTTCTAAGGGCTTTTTTTATAAGGTATTTTATTTCGGCCTTATGACAATTTTATAAGTTAAACATTATTATCTCAATTTACATGAAAGAACAGAGAGGTTAAGTGATTTGTTCATAGTCACAATGGTATAAACTGAAGGAACCCAGGCCTAAAGGTGACTCAATTCCAAATTTGTTCTTTATTGCAGTCCTGTCCGACAGAAATAGAATGCAAGCCACAAATGTTATTTAAACTTTTTTGTAGCTATAACACAAAAGGTCAAAAGTAATGAGTGCAATTAATTTCAATAAGCCACTTTACTTAATCCAACACATCAAAATATTATAATTTCTCAATGTAATTGTTTAAAAATTATTTCTGTAATGAGATATGCACGTTTGTTTTTTTTGCACCAAGTCTTTAAAATCCATTGTAAAGTACCTCTCAATTTGGATGCAAAATTTTAATCAGACATACTTAATCTGAATTTAAATTATATAAAATTTAAAGTTGAAAAATAGATTCACATGCTCAAGTAATCTCAAATATACTTCAACATTTTCTAATAATGAAGTTCAACACTAGTGTCCAAATTCAAATTAAATTAAGTTGAATATTTAGTTCTTCAGTAGTGTCACATGTCCAGTCACTAGTGGCAGCCATGCTAGACAGAGTGACTTTATAGTGTTTGATTGCATATTAGACACTCAAGTTTAAAGTCACTTTCACATTGTTTATTTCATCTTTCACACACATTAATTATTAAGAAAGAGAAAACATGTTAAAAGTAGGCAATTACATATTCAGATTGACTGGAATTTTAAAAGGGCAAGTTGATAATAGACTGAGCTTTTCAGGGAGGCATGTTGACCTTAAAAAAAAAAGTCTTGCTTCATAGGTCAACTAAATAAATAATAATTGAGAAAATACAGTTATTTTTCCTTGGCCTCAATCAAAACTCTAGCTATTGGCAGTCACCTAATGGGTTTTTGCTGAAGAGGAAACAAGTTTTCCTCTCTTCCCGTGCTGTGGTACCATCTTGTTACTGTTTCCATCAAGAAATGCAGAGTTTATAAGGATTTTTATAAAATATTGGGAAATTTTTCTTCCAATCTCGAATTAACTTTTCCTCACCCATTTCGTCATTCTTTCACAGCTTCTTCACTACTCGGGCTTCTATGCTTTCCTGCTTTCCTTATTCATGAATTCAGATGATTTTGGACTAAATAATCCTTCCTCTTTTTTCTGCTCATTTGACTCACCCTATGACTAATTTCTTTCAAGAAAGGATGCTATAAATTCTTTCATTCTAAGGGATGATTAGCTCCTTTACTAGAGATGTTAAATACAAAATGTGAATTTCTGGTACCAGCATTCTATGAAGAATATGCTCTTGGGAACAGGAAAGGTGTGAAGTTCTGCAGCTTTATCAGAGACTCACTCTGCCTGACCTTCACAAAAAGCCTTCAATCAACTTCTTGTGTAGGAACTTTAATATAGAAAAGATCTCTTCTCCTTTTCATCTGAGTTTAAATATAACAAAACATTGAAAAAATTAAGTTGCGATTGCAATTGAGAAGCTAGCTAAAAGGAAGTGTTTTCTAGTTCATATAATTCATTTCACACATCTTTCTCCATAATAGATATTGCAGCGTCTCATACATTTGGATTCTGGAGGATCCTGCTATAATCTACTCCATGCAGAGATTTAGCATCCTTTGTGGATGCATTTTTTAAAAAATCTATGATAATTCATGCCCAATTATGGGACATTTCAAAACTAATCTGAAGGACTATTCTTTGATTAGCAATTATACCCTTCCTCCAATAAAGTGCTAAATAGAGTTACAAAAGGGTCGGGGTTTCCAGAAATTGCTGAGTTCTAAATACTATGAAATATTCTGCAAGTCTGTGTAGCCCATGTACCATTTCTGCGAAATTATCAGCAAACTGTTATGGCTACTTAGAGCCAGTGTGAGAGGATATCTAATGTCTTCTTGAAAACTGTACTTAATTGTTACATAGTCACCAAGGATTATTTATCAAATCGACATCAGATGTCAAGAATATAGATACATCGAACCAAGTTTAAGAAAAAGAATATTGCCATTATCTTTCAATTCCCGAGTGTCCCTTAGAGGTAATTGTTACCTGAATTGTGGTTTTATCATTTCCTTACCCCTTGTTTTCCTTTATGGTTTTACTACATATTTTTATTTCACTAAGTAATGTATGTCTTAGTTTTCTAAGTTTTGAATTTTATATAAATGTAATTTATGTGTTTGTTTGCAGCTTTCTTTTTTTGTTGTTGTACAATAGTATGTTCTCCCACCGACACTGTTCTTCATTCTTTCCAACACTTGAGCTGGTGGGTGTAAAGTGCTACTTCCTTATGGCTTTAAAATACATTATTTTATCCTTTTATCCATGTGTAGGTGTTCTTTTTATATTCTGGATACTAATGTGTTGCAAATAGCTTCTCCTAGTTTATGATTCATCTTTTCATCATATGGTGTCATCTGATGAAGAGATGTTCTTGAATTGTCAAATTTGTCAATATTTCCCTTTCTGCTTTCGATTTTTGTGTCTAAAAAAAAAAATCTTCCTTTTGTGTTTAAAACATCTTGCTTTCCTTGAGTTGATAAATACACTTTACTTCTTTTAGAATTTTGCCTTTTACATTTGCTTTAATTTATCTGAAGACAATATTTATAGATAACGTGAGGCAGGAGTCCAATTTTACATTTGTTTTCCACATGGGTGTTTGCATCCAGGGATCATTTACCAAATTGTCTGTTGCTCTCCTACCCCTATGCCTGCCTCAGACTTCTGTAACACCTGCTGTTTCATATATGTGTAGGTTTATTTCTGGGATCCCTGTCCCATGGTCAATATGTCCATATTTGCGTCAATAAAAAATGCCATTATTTAAAGGCGTAATCAATTTTATTATTTTGTGAGTCAAATTTTCTCACCTTGCTCTACTTCTTCAGATTGTATTAGCTATTCATAGCTCTCTGTTCTTCACCATACATTGGAGACTCAGCTTTTCACATCCCTTCCACTGACTGAAAGTTGTGATTTTGATTTGAAATCTCTTGATTGGATCTATCTTTGACTATATAGATTAACGTGGGGAACATAAGTGCCATATTTATAATACCAAGCCATCCACCAAGCCATCCAATTCATGAATATAGTACATTTTCCAGATTATTAAATTTTCTAATATCTTTCAGCAATGCTTTATGAGTTTTCTGTAAACATAATACACATCTTTTATTAGCTTATTTGTGGAAACGTCATATTTTTGGTGCTCTTAAGCATTATATATATAGTCATGTGTGTGTGTGTATGTGTGTGTGTGCATATTCAAACTTTCTGAATCCACACCTAGATGAATTATATGTAATTTTAAGTTATATGTAATATAAATTTAAGCTATGTCACACACACACACACTCTTCATTTATAGAAGTACTTCTTACTGTAAAGTATAATTTCTTATGTATATTGATTAGGAAGGCATTTCCAAAATATTGTATTATTATTAATCTTAGTTAGATTTACTCACATATTTACCTTTTTTTTTTTGCTCTTAATTTCTGCATCTCCATGCTTCCCATAGTACATTTTCTCTCCATCTTTTAGCAAATCCTTTAGTTCCTTTAATTTGGGTGTACTAATAATATATATATTTTCTCAGTTTTTGTTTCTTTCAAAATGTTCTAGGTTTGTCTTTTTTGCTGAATATTTTCACTAGGCTGGCAATTATTTTTTACTGGGGCATTAAAAATATCTTTACTTTGACTTCTGATTACCATTTTTCCTTGTTAAGAAATCAATTGTTATTGCTTTTTCCTTTAATGCTTCTAATATTTTTCTGTGTTTATTTTGCTTCCAACATTTTTACTATGATGCACATAAATGTGATTTTTTTCTTTCCTTGCAGCTGTTAGTAGAACTTCTTGAATCTATGTTATGAATGTTATCATTCTTGGTTATTATCTCTTCAGATTTTATTTCTGTTTCATTTTTTATCTTCTCCTCCTTGGGTTGTGATTGCATTATGAGATTGTACCCAAGCACTTCTATATTTCTTTTTATGTATTCATTTTTTTTTTACTTCTTCAAGAATCATTCTGTTTATAGTCTTCTTATCTGTCTTCCAGTTTATTAGTTCTCTTTTCAGTTATCTCTAATCTGCTGTTGATGCCATTTATTAAACTTTATTTCAAGCTTTTATATTTTTGTTCTAGAATACATAATTCTTTTAAATAATTTCCAGTTATCAAATGATGTTTTTCATGATAATATTGTCTTTGTTTAATTGATTGAAATGTTTGTTTGTTTTTAATAATTCCAATATCTGGAAAAATTGCAAGTATCTTTCTACTTTGTTTTTCTTCTTGGTATTTGATCATTTAGACTTATGTGAGTTATTTTAGATAATTCTTTATAAGGCTGAATATCCTGTATGAAAAATTGTGAAAATAATTAGAGTTTTTTGATGTTGTGTTGTCCTGTAGAAGAAAAGAAAAGAAAAAAAACTAATTAGAGACTGGGCTTCAGCCTTATAATAACTGATCTGTTTCTTGTTTAAGTCTATAACCTAGCAGGTAGCCAGCCATTCAGGAGTTCCAACTGAATACATTAGGTGTTTACTAGGACTACTTCCTTATGTAAAACAGATAGTTTATTTATTTGTTTATTTAGCCTCTTGAGACTCTTAAAAGTTTTGCTTCAAAGTAAAATATTTTGACTTCTAATGAGAAATCAGCAAACATCTTGATGGAAAAAGTAAGAATAAATGAGTATAAAAATGATTGTTTTTATCCCTTCTCCACAGATTTTTTTTCATGAAATCCTCACGGCATCAGTATATTTTGAATGGCTTCAAAGTGATGGTTTTTATATTTTGCCAGGGCTAGTCTATAACAAGGCAGCAAACCCATCATTACCTAAATAGGAAATATTTTATAATGCAGTTATAATGCAATTCTGGGGTGAATTGTTGTGCATGTGTGTGCTAGATAATTTTTTAAAATGTGTTTATGTCATATATTATTACCAATTTAATTATTTCTGCTGAATCAATAAATAAGACGTGTCAAAATCTATCAGTATAGCTGTTGATTTTGTCAATTTATCTTATTTTTCATATCGACTTTGCATAGTCAGTCTACACTGTTAAAATTATTGTATTTTCCTGAGAATTAAATCTTTTAAAACTTTTATTATTTAGTATTGCACTTTTATTGTTAATGATCCTTTTTGCCTTAAAAAATCTGCTTTGCCTATATATGTATACATACATATCTATACCCTAGAAAATTAATGTAAGCCGGGCTTGGTGGCTCAACCTGTAATCCCGCGCCTTTGGGAGGCTGAGGTGAGTGGATTGCCTGAGCCCGCGGGTTCGAGACCCACCAGGGCAGGCGAGACCTCATCTCTACAATTAAATCAAAAAATCAGCTGGGCATGGTAGCGCATGCCAGTAATTCCGGCTACTCAGAAGGCTGAGGCGGAAGGATCGCCGGAGCCCAGCAGGTCGAGGCTGTGGTGGCCGGGAGCGGCCACTGCACTCCAGTCTGGGCAACAGAGTGAGACTCCAACTCAAAAAAGAAAATTAATTTAAAAAATAATCCTGTATGCCTGTATGTTATGACAATCTTTAACTAGAACATTTAATCTATTTATATTTGTTGCAATCATATATTTATTTCTTCAATAATGCTTCTTTTTCTGTTTTTATTTGCTCTTTTATGGAATTATTAATTTTATGTTGTCACTGAATTAATCATAATCCTCAATTCATGGTGTATTATTAGCACCACTAGTTGTATGTAAGACCTACTTCTGAATTATTCAGATATTTACATATGTATTCAATTCCTTTTTATTTTTCCTTTATATTATACCACATTCCAATGAATTGCTTTGCTTTCATATGGTTTTACTAAATGTTGATTATTGTTCTGTATGTATGCTTTTTTAATCTGGGTAAATGCTATTGTGCTACATATCTCCATCCTCTCTACATTTTTATCATTCAGCACTTTTACTTCAATATTTCCTTTGCGTTCACTTTTCATCTAGTCTGCTTCTAAACATTGTATAGAATTTCATGTTGTGCATCAACCACATTTTAACTATCTGTTCTTGCAGTAGTCTACCAACACACACAACACACACACACACACACACACACACAATGCTGCAGAGAGACTTGTTCCAATAAGTTCCCTGAAAATTTCTTTGTTCTACATATTCCTTATCTTGCGTTCTCCATCATTGTCTCTGCCCAGAGACTGACCTGATGGACTACATCAGTGTGTACTTTTGTTATCAGTCACCTGCTGAAATTTGCCTAATAATGAACTCAGGCAGGACAATGATGGTAGAAAGGAGAGAAATTTAGGGTATATGTTGCTTTATAGGGTGACGTCAGGCTGACTTTGTCGCTTTATCCTACTTTCACAATTCTTCACAAGGCAGCCACTTCCATATGCCTTTCTCCCTTAAGATTTCTATAATCTTGCACTTCCATTATCCCTTTGAGCCTAGTGGTAGTTGCTCAAAATACTGCATTCTCTCTTTGGGTTTTCCTACATTACACTTATTGCTTTTTAATAATCTTTTTAGTAGTCTCTGTAGTCTCCTTAAATTATTCTAGCATGCTTGATTGACCTAAGCCCTGTAGAACTGTAAAAAATATATATATTATTTTACTGTTGCCATTAATAATTTTTTCAAATTTTTCAAAAACTGAAGCTAATCAATATCATTATCTGCATAATTGATACAAGAACTAAAATAACTTTTTGTCATGGCCTCTCTCTCTCTTTCTCTCTCTCTCTCTCTCTCTCTGTCTGTGTGTCTTTTATTCTATTTTTTGCATTTCTTTGAAATCAAAATGTAATTATTAACACCGTATACAGTGAATTTTTGTTGTATTTTATCCACATGCTTGCCATATTTTGTATTTGCTCTTATGACTCAATCACTTAATGTTGGATCATGTCTTTTGTGTCTGAAGTACAGTCATCAGAAGTTTTCTGCAAAATGTTTAATTTGAGGTTGATGATTACATTTTCCCCAACACAATGATGATAGTATTATATTTCACACTATTCTTCTGGTTGTTGTTGAAAAGTGAAACATTAGTCCAATTACCCTTCAATTAAAATATTTTATGCAGCCTGTTTAGCTGTTTTAAGATCTTCTCATTGTCTTTGTGCTCTCTCCTTTCACTGAGGTGTTACTGAATATGGGTTTCTTTTTACTTGTCCTGTTTGAAATGCATTGATCTTCCTTAATTTGTGGATTGGTGATATTTAATTTTTCTGGAAATTTCTTAATCATTACTCTTAAAAAATGTTTCAGCTTCCTTCACCTTCATCTGTCTGAAACTCCAAAGGGATGTATGTTATACTTTGTCACTTGTTCCAATCTTCCAAACTTTATTTTTAGTATTCTATATCTTTGTGTTTCTGTTATGCCCTCTCGATTTTTTTCATGTAATTATATGTTTATTATTTTTATCTTCAACTTTTTAATCTGATTTTAAACTCATTCATTGACTTTTAGTTGTCCAGTTTAAAAATAATTATAAAACTATTTGTTATATTTCAAATATATTTGCCATTTAAAAAATAACTCTTCATGCCATTGTTATTCTATTTTATTATGTATTTAAACTTATAAAACACAATTACGTTGTATTTTAGGTCTGATAATACAAACACTTCAAGTCTTTTGCAGGTCTTATGCAGTTATCCCTTATGCTGTCTTCTTGCATGTTGGTGATTTTGATTGAGTGCTTTAACTTCCCTTAAATTTTTGTGTGTTAAATATGAAGAACTTGTATAAAAATTTTTTCTCCAGTAATGATGATTTACAATTATTCCTGCCAGGGGCATAAAGTACTTTTAGTCCATGACCACTTTCAATAAAATTATTCACTCTAAGCTTCTGGAACCACACTGGTTGCAAACTGAGGGAAGGTGTTCTTATGTTTACAAGCTTGAGGAGAAGTCACCTCAGACTCAGATTTAAAGTATCTTTTAGGCAATTTTCCTAAAAGTTTACATGTGGACATTTGGGGTTCAGAATTATTTCTAGTTCACATTACACTGAAGTTGTAAAACTCTGAGTTTTCAGAAATATCTTGGAAGCTTCCTATTCATCTGTTAACCTTGGATGTTCCGTGGGCTTTTCTCCAGACATTATTTCCTTAAAGCCTGAATTTCTCGTAGTTAGTCTCTCTCAATATGTAAATAAGCTTTAATGTTCTAAATATAACTTTTCTGAGATTTGGCTTCTACTTCTTTTAGCCTCTTAATCTTTTTCAATGCTTTTGTCAGTTCAGCAATGTGTCTTGAAAGATGGAAAAAAAAATGTTATTCCACATTTTTAGTTGTTTGCAATGAGAAGGTCTGTCAGAGTGTCTAAATTAACATTACTGCTGGAAGCACAATTTTAATTTTTTGGGAGTTTTGTCAGCACTATATATTTTTAAGTTATTCAAACATTTATGCGATTATCATGATTAATATTTAATTTGTTTAGAACAATATCAGAAAAGAATTTCTCTTTACTAAGACAATTTTCCTTCTAATATTTCAGTTGTTCTTTTATCATTGCTATGAGCAATGGGTTCTTCTGAAATGTGACTTTACAAGGCAATTTTCTGTATTTGTCTTCTGTGATTCACTAACAGCTTGTTTGATTTTCATAACAGAAAATAATTCTCTCCATATGCTAAAAGACAACTCATTTAAATAAGCCTGGTTCATGGTTTATCAACTTGATTACATCAGTTCTTTGAAAATATAGTAGTTTATACTATGGTTTTAGAATAAATTGCTTTCTCTAGTGTCATTTATATTTTACTAGAAAACAAACATATAATTTGTAATACCATGCCATCATACTAATAGAACGAGGAGGGTTGAACCTTCTATTTCATCAAAAAGTCAAACGCATAACAAATCAATGTCAATGATGAAAGTGTTTATTGTGCATTGTAAGAATCAAAGTAAACTAAATGGCTTCATCAAGACAAGGACATTGTCACTGGCCATAGGAATAAAACAAGGTCATGATGTAGAATGGAGAACAGCTTGTTTTTGCAGATGTAGTATCTATTCAAGTTGGCTCTTTCCACCAAGTAATTAATAGAAAGGGAGTGTGAAAAATAATGACACATAATGTTTATACATTTTTTAAAAAATTATATGTTCTTTCCTTTCCTAATAACCTAACAAGCCTATGGAAACTAAAGAAGGTAATCTATTTTTTTCCACAATGAATATGAACAATATGAACTAAATGTCAAACATATGCAAGTGATTAGAAACAGATATAAATTATATCTCATAAGTAAATATTGCTACAATTTTGAATATTAAAAATTTCAGAAGTTACTGCTTCAGTCTGATATGGCTGTTACCACAGGTGATCAACAAAGAAACATGAATGTATCTATAATAGTTATATTTTATGGAAATTCTTTATATTAAAAGTAAAAAAAAATACGAAAGCAAAGCCAAACCAAAAATCTTTTAAAAAAACCCAAACATACAAACCTAGTGTAAATTCATTATAGCTTTATCAGTGCTCTGTCTTTAAAAAGTAAAAGAAGTACCATATTTAGGACTGTTACAATTCTGTAAGAACTTTGTTTCACCTTTATTATAGTCTATAAAAGATTAGGTAAGGATTAAATATATAGAATTTATTTCAGCTAGGCTATAATATTTCTCACCCACTCCATCCCCATATTCTGACCACATCCTGAAATGCTAGCTTTTCTTAAAATCACTGGAATGCCTCCTTGGTATAGAGGGAAAAACATGCTAGGAAATAGCATTTGAAGTATCCGTGGTTTTGTTTAAGCAAGGAGACATGATTACATTTTATTTGAATATACCAGAATAACTTTTTGTTTGTTTGTTTTTGCAAGTGGTTTGGAGATTATGGACAATAAAAGGAACAGTGGAAAAATATAATGTCTTGTGGCTAATGTATTTGAGAAGTGAGTACAGAGATCATCAATGTTGTCGCTGACATTTTAACTCTGATTTCTCATGCACCTGAAAAACACTATTTCTTACTTTTCTAAATGCATAATATAATGAAAACTAGTGAATATAAGGTATGGTTCTTGTTCTAAGACAAGTTATAATACAGTTGGAAGGGCAAAATTTAAAAAGTCTTATACATAAAGATACCCTTCCCTAAATATGCCTAGGTTACTTTATGGAGAATGGTGATTGTGACAGTGGTCTTGTATTTGCCATTAATTTTCTATTGTCTTTGCCTTCATAAGATCTCATTATTTCTGTAAGTCTGAAAGAAGTTGATTCCACACAATATATTTTGGGACTGGCTTGCCATTACCTTTAGAAAATGTTGGAAGAATAAACAAAGGACACATACTTTTTAAAATCTCTTATCTGTTCCTTAGAGATGATCCTTCAATTAATAAAAGATGCCTCAACAGGTGATGTAAATGTCCAATCATAAAAGTTAAAAAGATAACCAATAATATATTATTTTGGCAATATAAGACTATATATATATCAGCTTAGAACTGTAATTATATCAGCTTATAGAAATTGGTCAGCACACTGCTATCATTTTCACTTTTCTACCTGGGAAGTCTGCTAGCCCACATGAAACTACCATCTAAGCCATAGCTAATCCAATAGCAGATAAAGAAAATGACATATGTTATGTCAATGAGATTCTCTCTCTCAAGAATTTCTAATTGACAGTATGAGAACCTAATCAGGATATTCGGGGTCCAGATCAAGGAAAGAATATAAAATCAGGACTAAAGGGTAATTGAAAATTATTAAAAGTACAAACAATTAATTTCCTTTGGTAGAGAAATTTGGAATTCAGAGAGAGCAGAGTTAATGACACTTGTAAACACAGCAGAGATCACCACATAGCCCTGGAAAGATAAGGAAGAATGGAAGAGGGTAGTCCTGTCTTTCTAATTTTCCTGTTCCTTGTAAGATCAGACTACACATTTGTTCTTGAGTTCCATGAGATTCCTGTGAATTCTTTGAGAAATGTTGACTTCAGCTAGTTTGACTGTTTATTTTTTGAAATCAAACTATTTCTGATTGTAATGGAGATTACTCTTTGTTCATACAATATCTATATTTTCCTTTCTTTACAAAATCCTATATTATTAAGTGTAGCAATATGTTCGGCTAAAAGTTTTATTTCCCAGTCTCCTTTGGGGCTAGTCATGATCATGAGAATAAGTTCTGGTAAGTGAGATATTAGGAGATGTGCTATGTGAAAGTTTTGGGCAGTCTATAAATGTAGATAACTTGTTTGGAACTCAAGCAGCCTTTGGAAACACAAAATGCCTTGAAGATGAAAGTTTGATGCTGAGAATGTTGGAATAAAAAGTAAAGGAAACCTGAGTCTTTGATGACATAATGCAGTATCTACATGAGAGTGGGCAACCTTCTCCTAAAAAGGATTGCAGATACTCATACTTGCCATTGCAGTACAAAAGCAGACATAGAAAAATATATAAGTAAATGAATACGACTATATCTCAACAGACAAAGCTATAGTTTGCTGACCTCTGCTCTAAACCATCTTTGCCCTGCCTACCATCATATGTCATTTATCTTGGGATAAGACTTTTGGAGTTCATGTCACTGTTATATGAATCTGAACCTGTTGCGTTGATTAAGACTGAATGAAAGAAAAAAGTAATACATGATAACTGAACTGAAATGAATTGAACTTCAAAAGGAGAGATCATTTTGGGCTGAGACCACCTGGAAAGATTTAATGGAGATGGGATCTAAAGTGCATCTTGGGAGAAAAGAACAAAATAGCAATCCAGGAAAGAAAATGAAAAAAGCTGAAGAGGTGATGTGAGAAATAGCAGTGTGTGCATTGAGCACTTTTTCAACTAAAGTGAAGGATTCAAGTAAGAAGGAAATAAGTTTCATATTCTGTGATTTTATTGTAAAGGGAATTGGAAGCCAGACTAAGAAATATATATTTCTCCCTCCATGATAACTCATTGTCTTTGTTTCTTCCTCCTTCCCTTGTTCCTCCTCCTCCTTTTCTCTTCTTGCTCTGTTTCCTGATTAGCAGTCAACCTGGCATAAACATTAGGGAGGATACTCTAATATGGTCATTAGTGAAAAGCTTGTGTGGATGTTGTGCAATTATTCTCCCCTACACAAAGGAGTTTGAAAGGCATTTTTCCATCTGTCTTTTACCATATGCAGAATATTGGAAGATAATGTATTTACTCTCAAGAGATTTCCAGGTTTGAAAAGACAGTGCGGGTCAAGGCAAAAGGTGAGATAATTTAGAAAAAAGGCAAAAGGTCCTATTCCTATGACCTTTGTGTATCTCTCCTCTTTACTTAATCCAAGTAGATTAAAATCTCATTCAGAAAGCATGTAATTCTTACTAACTTTCTATTTATATTCATGTCTTATGTCTTTTTTGTTCCTCTATTTATCCATGACTACCTTTTGTGTGATAAGTTGACATTGTCTCATGTATCATTTAAATTATTTAGTGATTTCTTTTACTAAACTTTAAATGTTATTTTCTTAATGATTATCACAGGAATCACAATTAACATCTTATTTATAACAGTTTAGTTAGAATTAATAACAACAGTTTCATAGTGCACAAAATTTTGGCTTCTATATAGCTTTTATTCCCCCACTCTTTTGAGCTGTTTTATTGTCATAAAAATGAAATATTTATATATGGTGTACTCATCAGCATAGATTTATAATTATTATTTTATCTAGTTGCCTTAATTGGACAGGAGAGAAATATAGTTAGCTGCCAAAAATACATTTGTATTTTATTTTATATTTGCCTGTATAGGTATTTTTGTCATTGTTTTTTATTTCTTGACGTAAATTCAAATTATTATAGTATTTATGTCTTTTCATTTTAGCTTGAAGGACTCTTCTGGCACTATTTAGCAAGGCACATTTTCTATGATAAAGACTCTGCTTTTGTTTATCGGGGAATTTCTTAATTTCTTCTAATATTTGAAAGTTAAGTTTTGATGATTATAGAATTCTTTTTTTTCTTTTTTCTTTTAAAGATGTAGGTTACAATTCAGTTTCAGGCATACAAATGTTCATTATGCAGGTACTCTTGTTGATGAGGTGTGCCCCTCCCTTCCCTGGTCATTGAGTTTCCCTCAACTGCCAACCCCACCCCCACTCCCCTTGCAGTTCCCACTTCTTGGTTGATATTTTTTTTCTATCAGCACTTTGAATATATCCTCCCATAACTTTCTGGTCTCCAAGGTCTCTGATGAAAAATTAGCTGTTAATTTTATTGAGGATCTTTCGTTCTTAATGAATCAGTTTTCTGTTGTTGCTTTTAAGATTCTCTTTGGCTCTTGACAGTTTGATTACGGTGTGTTGAGATGTGGATCTCTTTGAGTTTACCCTATATGGAATATGGAGTTTCTACCTCCATATTGATATTGTCTCTATGACTAAACATCATTATTATATGTAGTCCTTTAGACATGGCTTTCTTTAGTCTTTTTTTTCCTTATCCTTTTTTATTTATTTTAAAGATGTGGGGTACAATTAAGGTTTAGGTACATAAGTGGTCATGGTACAGATGATGTTTGAGCCTCTCATGGGTTCTCACATCTCCTGTTTTTGGATCAGGTACCCTTATTAATGTTATGTGCTCCTGAATTCCTTTAGTCTTTTGAACATATTTTAAACAACTGATTTAATATCCTCATCTAATAAATCCAATGTATGTGTTTCCTCAGGCAATTTCTTTTGATTGCTTTTATTTCTGTATATGGGCCATATTTTCTTTTCTTTTCTTTTTTTAAATTTTAGAGACGTGGGGTCCATCTCTAAGAGGATGTGCTACATAAGTAAATTGCATGCAGGTGAGGTTTGGGCTACTAGCAGGCCCTCTTCCTCTGGTAGTGGACCTGGTACATAATGAGTGGTTGTGTGCCTCTTATTTTCCATCCCTCCCTCCCTCCCCCATTTTCAGTGCCTGGTGTCCATCGTTCCTGTCTTTGTGCTTACATGCTCGATGCTTAGGGTCTGCTTATGAGTGAAAGTATGCAATATTAGTTTTTTTGTTTCACTTAGAATGATAGTTTCCAGCTGCATCCACGCTGCTGCAAAGGACATGGTTTTGTTCTTCTTTATGATTGTATAACATCCCACTGTGTGTATGTATCACATTTTCTTTATCTAGTCAATTTTTTGATGGGCATCTGAGTTGGTTCCATGTTATTGCTATTGTGAATAGTGCTGCAGTAAACAGATATGTGCAGGTATCTTTTTGGTAGACTGATTTATGTTCCTCTGAGTATGTTCCCAGAAGTAGGACTGCTAGATTGTATGGTAGCTCAATTTTTGGTTCATTGTGAAAATGCCAAAGTGCTTTCCACAAAGAATGAACTAGCTTTCATCCCTACCAACAGTGTAGCAGTGTTCCCTTTTGCCACAGCCTTACCAACATCTCTTTTTTGACTTTTTAATGATAGTCATCCTTACCAATGTGAGGTGGTATCTCATTGTAGTTTGATTTCCATTTCTCTGATGATTAGTGAAGCTGAGTTTTTAATATATGTTTGTTAGGTACTTGGCTGTCTTTTTATGAGAAGTGTCTGTTCATTTCCTTTGCTCACATTTTAATGGGGTTATTTGTTTCTTTCCTGTCAATTCATTTGAGTTCCTTGTAGATCCTGGATGTTAGAGGTTTGTTAGATGCATAGATTTCAAAAATATTTTTTCCATTCTGTGGGTTGTCTCTTTATTCTCTTGTGTTTTCTTTGGCTGTGCAAAAACTTTTTACTTTCATAAGGTCCCACCTGTCAATCTTAGCATTTGCTGCATTTGTTTTGAGGACTTGACAGTAGATTCATGGACTACTCTAATGTCTAGGAGGCTGTTTCCTAAACTTTCTTCTAAGATTCTTATAGTTGGAAGTTTCAAGTTTAAGTCCTTGATAAATTTATAGTTAATATTTTGTATATGGTGATAGGGGTCCAGTTGCATTCTTCTTTATGTTGTTAGCCGGTATTCCCAGCACCATTTGGTAAATACAGTTTTCTTTCCCCAATGTTTGTTTTTGCCAACTTTGTTGAACACTAGTTGGTTGAAGATCTGTGGTTTTAATCTCCAGATTCTCTGTCTTGTCACAATTGTCTATTTATCTATTCTTGTACCAGTGTCCTGCTATCTTGGTTGCTGTAGCCTTGTAGTGAGGTTTGAAGTCTGAAAGTGTGATGCCTTTAGCTTTGTTCTTTTTGCCAGAATTGCTTTTGCTATGTAGGCTTTTTTTTCCTCCATATGAATTTCTGTGTTGTCTTTTTTAGATCTGTGAAAAATTATGCTGGTAATTTGATAAGCATTCTGTGGAATCGGTAGATTACCTTGGTAGAATGCATGTCTTGACAAAATTGATTATTTTAATTAATGGGTATGAGATTTTTTCCATTTGTTTGTATCCTTGATTTCTTTTAGCAGCATTTTATAGTTCTTATTGTAAAGGTCTTTCACCTCTTTGGTTAAATGGATGCTAAAGTATTTTTTTTTTGCAGCTATTGTAAATGGGATTGTGTTTTCATTTGGTTCTCATTTAGTTTCTTGTGGATGTATAGAAATGCCACTAATTTTTACACTTTGATTTCATGTCCCAAGACTTTACTGAAGTTGTTTATTAGTGCAGAGAGGTTTTCGGCAGATGCTCTAGAATTTTCTTTGTATAGAATGACATTATCTCAATCAAGGGATAACTTAACTTCCTCTTTTTCTATTTGAATCGCATTGGTTTCTTTCTCCTCCCTGACTATTCTGGCTAGGATTTTCAGTACTACGTTAAATAGTAGGGGTGAGAATTGGCATCCTTATCTTGTTTCAGTTCTTAGGGGAAATGCTTTCAGCTTCTGCCCATTTAGCATGATGTCTGCAGGGTTATCACCTATGGCTCTTACTATTATTTTGAGAAATGTTTCTTCGATGCCTAAATATTTGAGAGTTTTATCAAGAAGGGATGTTGTATTTTATTGAATGCTTTTTCTGTGTCTAATAAGATAATCACGTGGTTTCTGGTTTTACATCTATTTATGTGATGGATTATGTTTATTGATTTACACATGTTGAACCAGTATGGGAAATATTTTTGTTTGTTTGTTTATATGTCTTCTAATGTTTTATTGAAAACTGAACATTTGAAATAATATAATGAGGTCACTCGAAATAAGATGCACTCCTTACCTGAAGGTTTGATACAGTTTCCTCTGGCTGTAGTTAACTATTTGTGTGTGTGTGTGACTTTCTGATTTTGTAGTGCATATTCCTTGCTATGTGTGGCTGCTGGAGCCTATGAGCAGTTAACTTAGTGGTCAACTAATAATTCAACAAAGCTTTCCTTGATACAGCCAGAACCAGTAAGTCTCCCAGTCTTTGCTAAGAGGCTCTGTGTGTGTATTGGGGTGCAGCCAGCAGTTGACCTCTGCTTTAGCCTTAATTTCCTGCTAGTTAAGAGCCTCAAGTTCAGGCAGATATAAGACAAAGCTTAGGGCTTTCTCAGGTCTTCGTTGAACATGTGCACAGTTATATATGTGCACATTACTTTTTTTTTCAGAGTGTAGTAATTTATTGCTCATGTGTCCTAAGTTTTTTTTAATTTTTATTTATTTATTTTTTTGAGTTGGAGTCTCACTCTGTCAC